>NC_089195.1:1152500-1255000 GCF_963930695.1 Labrus bergylta | reverse complement strand
GGGCAGAGGAAAGCTTCAACTGTAAATGAAGAACAGGAACTTGCCATTTTCAACATAATGATTGCTGAGAATGAAATACAACCTTTACTGCAGCAATTCTGTCTCTGTCTTCTTTTTTTCATAAACCGTACATTCTATAAAGCTACTCTGAGCTGGGTGATTCAGTTTTTCTTTTGAATTTCTGCAGCAAAGGAAACAAAATACATGCATTTACTTAACCCAACAAAACAGAAATGTAGAGAGGCTTTAAAAGAAAATGCAGTGCTAAACACAATCTATGATCAATACAATATACTGTCTATTGTATAACCTGACACATGTGAAGTAATGCAGTTTCTGTTATTCCATCTGATGTTAGTGTTTTTTATGACATTTTGATGTGATTGACTAAATGTTCCTGTTGGAAGACAACATATGTTAGTGTTTTGGAAGACTTTTTAATTTTGAGACATGTTTACAGTGTTTTGGTGGACATGGTGTGTTGTGTTTGTGTATTGAAAAAATTGTCATAGCAATCAGAAAAAACGATAAGTCAGAGAAGGGAATATTGCTGCAGGAGTGGTTTGAAGCGTGTCTATCAAAGAGTTTTGACAGTTTTTTGCTTTATAAAACATGTCACTCCTTGAACGAATTCTATCCACTATGATTTCAAGCTGCCAACAGTTAGTTTGTATAGAAAGTAACTGCAAACTTTTTAAGGCCCCTTCAATGCTAAAGGGTATGATCATTTGATAGGGAAAATATAGAATGTGGAAGTATACGTATCAGCTCCACTGCCATTCAGTGCCAATAGACATGATTCCTGTCTGGCACTGAACAAATAACTTATCCGCTCTACACTTCAGCAGCCTTTGGCAAAGCTGCCTTTCTGTCACATCTATCCTGCTAATGAATGAACATGTCAATCATGCATTAAAGGCTAGTGCCAGACAGTAGCAGAATTACACATGTGGATACCGTTTCTTGTGACATAGAATTGACGGACTACTCACAATCACCCTTCAGCTCAAGGAACAAAAGATTTTCTAACAAATCAAAGGAACAGCATGGAAGGTCATAGCAAGGAGTTGACATAGAGGCCAGAAACACAGCACATACAAATGTGACAGAAAATGAAGGTATTGAAAACTGCAGAAGATAGACTTATCCTTGCACCAATCAAATGAAGTACCTGTGGCAAGGATGGGATCACATGATAGAGACCACATGATATACAGAAACTTAAGTAGGCTAATTTATTAATAAACAATCAGAATTAAGTATTCATGCAAATTGTATGGCTTTCAACTCACAAATGCCCTCCCTTAAGCTAGCTACTGTATGCATGTCAATATGTCCCTTCAGTGTTCAGTCACTACCACAATAAGCAAGTATTTTTTTAACGTGTAAACCCTGTTTCATAAGTTTTGTCAAAAAGTTTTTGTTTATTCAAATGGAAACTGGGAAGAAGTACAACATGTTACAAATTAGGGAAGCACTAACTAGATGTACCCTTTTACGTGTACCTTCTATTTAAGCGCTTGGATGGGTACCAATAAGTACATTATGCATTTAACATTTCAGCACTTATATGTTTTTCAGATAATTACCATCTAATAATCAGTCTGCTACATTAAATGATAATACAGCGTATGATTTGTAAATTTGCCATGCCTTAATTCATGAAAATGTGTGAATTTAAGTGTCTTAGATTTACTGCAAATAAGGAGAGGGGAAAATATTATTTGAAATCCCCCAACCTCCCTCCCTTGTTCCATGCAGCATGCAATCATACATGAAAAAAAAGGCTGTTTGTTGCCTCTTCCTTTAAACATATTGCAACAAAGTAAAGAAAGTTATTTGAATATTGCACTTGTTATATTGCTCCACTGAGCTGTCAGCTTTAGGGGAAGCACTTGAACCAACTTTTAATGAATTCTTCCAAGTGCAATACATAAACAATTCATAACACTTTGTTTCTTATCTTTTACGGTCCCTTCTCTCTTTAATGAGAGCTTGCTTGTTTGAGTATTGAGGTGACATGATTTATAAAGATTAAGACACGGGGAAAATGCTACCCCCTTGCCTTTATTAAATTCAGATAGTTCCATAGCCTTTCATTTTCTATTCCTTTTTGTCACATTTCTTTTTTTCTTAATTTTGATCATACGGTATTGGGACCTCTGCTGCTTTAACCCTGTCTCCTGCACTTATTTGATCTTCATCATATCCACCAGTAATTTTTTTTTCACAGCTCTGAGGCCCTAAGCCCAGTGAAATCTTTAGACCCCTGGGCATCAATTTCTCATGGCTACCCAGCTCAATTTTTTTGAGAAAACACAACTGCTGAAATTAGCTCGTTGACTTCTTAAGTCAGGAAGACCCCACAATAGTGCCTCGAGATATCCACTACCACCAGCGCCCCAGTCAGTCATTAATCATAAATGACCAGGCCTAACCAAGTCGCCAACGACAGTCTACTGCTGCAGAACAGATGACCTCCTGCTGTTGAAGATATCGTTATTATAAGACCTCAGCTGAGTTAGGTATAATATACAGGTGTGAGGTTCAAGCATATGGTAGTAAGTTAGACCTAAACAGGTATTATACTTATACTTATATACTTATATAACAGGTAAAGACATGTAAAGACACCTTTTAATTGAAGGTCACATATTATGCCACACTTTGCCATGGTTTTCTACTACTAATGTATGTCCCAGGTCTGTCAACAAACCCCCCAATGATGAGAAAAGTCTATCCTTTCCATCTTTCGCCTGCTCCACTCTTTAGAAAATGTGTGCTGAAACAGGCCACAAAAGGCAGTAACTCCTCCACCAGTTGGGTGACACTCCCACAGCTAGGAGTTTGTTCTGCCCTCTGAGTCTGCCTTCTCACCATAAACAACGGGGCATGGTAAAACCAAGCCACCCAAGCCCTTCCAGCAGGAGGCGTGGTCAGACACAGCTCATTTACATATTTAAAGCTACGGACACAGAAACAGCCTGTTTTGAGCAGGGCTTCAAAGAGGGGTTTATAGACGTGATCAAATACAGGATCTAAGTGGATTTATGACAATAAACTTCACAGACATGTTTTGGGGAGCTCTGAGACTCAATAAAATGTATTATTCTATAATATGTGACCTTTAAGATGGAATGCATACAATTCAAATGGTCTGCCTTTCCCTGCATAGATTGAGTCTTTAACTAGATCATTTTTCTCTGTCGCCCCCTGGTGTTGGAACGGACTTACAAACTCCATTCTATCTGCAGAGTCCCTTTGCACCTTTAAGAAAAAGGTATTTCATGAATACCTACAACACTAATGATGATGACAATGTTGATGGTTTTGTTTGATAATGATGATTTCAGGATGGTTTTGATGCTGATTAGAACTCTCAAGAACAGCTGTGGATGTTGTGCTTGGCCTCTGTGCATTGCCTGTCAGCACCTCTGTCAGATCCGACTTAAAGCTGTCCGTTTGACTTACTGATATTGTTCCCTCTTTACTAGATCCTTGCTTGTGTTGTACTTTGTCTCTGATGTACAGTACGTCGCTTTGGATAAAAGTGTCTGCTAAATGAATGGTAGAATTGTCGTCGTAGACTTGCCATTAATCTTATTTCCCATCAACTGTACAAATTAAGAAGCGAAACTAATTAGGTCAATTATATTTTTAACCAATATCAAATATTAAATACAAAGGCATAGAAGATAAATAACAATATATAAGAAAAGGGGAAACATTATTAATCATGGTTACATTAGATTTTTTCTCAGCATGTTTTCATGTAAAATGGCTTTTAACTGAAAGCATCTAATTTTACCTTTCATTTTATAACCTTTTTAGTCCTTCGTTATTGCTTTTGCTTCACATTGCTTTAAGTTCAATCACATGAAAAAAAATTGAATGAAATGAATTTTTGAAATAACTATTTGAGTGCATGTGATAAAACCGTCAGTCGTATAGTTCTATACATCTTGAATGCCAACTTAAAAAGATTAGCTCAAACCGATGTGAATATCCAATGAAACATAGTGCAGCTGCCGAGTCTCCTTGTCTTGCACGACAGCTTTGGCAGTAAGACAAATTCCTATCATCCATTGTTGAATTCTCCCTTTTACGCTGAATGGCTGTTAGGCCTTTTAGCCAGCAGCTGCAATTAACATGTCATTTCTTGGCTGTCAAAATCTGTGTTGAGTGTGTGTGTGTGTGTGTGTGTGTGTGTGTGTGTGTGTGTGTGTGTGTGTGTGTGTGTGTGTGTGTGTGTGTGTGTGTGTGTGTGTGTGTGTGTGTGCATGTGGGTGTCTGTGTGTGACTGTGTGTGGTTGCACGTACTGGTATAATAGTGAAATGATAATTCAGACCACATACCCAGCATTATATGTAATGATTGAGAAGCATAACGTTTTGCTTCTTCCAAGTTCTTCTCACCATCAATCCTAACATTCTAATCATTTTGACAGATTGTCAGGAGACATACGTCATTTGATTCAATCCTTTGTTTTTTCAAGAGCATGCTTATTATTAAAACAGACAAGCTGTGTATCTGTTCTGTGTACTGTCAGTTGTGTAATGTTGTTCTGCTCTCCTACCTGTTTTGCCGACAATGTCTAACCATTAGCAAATGGTTTGATACAATACAAGTTGAATAATAAGGTTAGTATAGTTGTGTCTGAGCAGCATGGACCGAGTTAATTTCCATTGTGTGGTACGGCTTGACCCAACTCGCTCTACTTTGATTCACAATTGGAAAAGTCTGTGTTTGGTACTATGAGGGATTATTTGAATAACTTCTTTCAAAGGTCCCAAAATTGAGCTGATACATTACCAAAACATTAAGTGAAAAGAATACAGGCAACTGATTGGTCAAAGGGAATTGTCACATGTGCAACACAAGATATCCTGTGCAATTGTCCCCCTCCTCATTAGCTAAGCTACCAACAAAAGCAGCCACAATAATGGAATGTACTTGACCCAGACTTGTTGTGGGGCTGGAAAACCACCTTGCTGTTAACTAACTTTCCTCTCTTTGGATGCCAATGGTAGTTCAATGTGGCATCAATCTGAAGATCAGCAAAGAATCCTGCCTTTAGTGAGGGGGGATGAGGCAAGCTGAGGCAAGACCAGTGGGGCTGTACAGTTCCATACAGAAAAGAGTCTAAAACATATTATTCTTCACCAGGAATGTGGCAATATAACTTTGTATCACACTATTCCTCGTAGAGAGGTTTTTAGGATGGAAGGCAAGTATCTTCTGAGCCTGCTGGCCGCCCCTCTCTAGAGCCCTATTTGAAGTCAGTGTTGAGAGCTGACGTAAGTATCAAAATTATAACTGCTTAATGTGATGAGGAAAAAATGGATTTCAAATAACCCACATAGCAGTCTCACAAAAAAATGAAGCTGTTAATTCTCCCAATGCTGTGATTTTAACATCAATAAAATAAATCAAACTACATCAAAGTAGATTTTATCCACATCTCACCAAATAAAATAAAGTTAGCTAATGATCTCATTGACCACTCATTCTTACAGTCCAACCGCATAAATCAAGGAAAAGGGAAAATGAAAAGGCTGCGCTCGGTGGTTGAGTCGGTCGTCTCTCAAGCAGAAGGTTTTTATCCTCAGCTCCTGCAGCCACATCGATATGTGGCTGTTAGCTAGCTATCACTGTTGCAAAGCATTAGCCTTTTCGAAGTTGAACTGCAAATAACTCTAGGCTAACAAGGTTTAAGAGCACTGATCTCAGACCTGCTGATTACCCTAGGGGATTCTCTTTTTCAACCAACAGATGCTGATATTGTGAGCTACTGCGCCTTAAATAGAATAAATGTTTCCAACTGAGTTTCCCAACTGTATCTGTATTTTTTAATTAACGCCTTAAATTAGTTTCTAAAACCCCAAAAGCTTAAGTCTGAATTTCAGGTTTGCAGAACACTGGCAGAGAAAAATGTCACAAATTTTAGAGAGTGAAATCACATAAACATATGTTTAATCAGGAGAGACTTCATTTTGAATTAACAGTTATTTAATTTGCAAGTTTGGAAAACGAGAAAAAGTGCAATTTCTCCATAGTGATGTTTTCAAGTAAGGGGTTATGGTGCCAACAGCAGGATAGGATACCCCCCCTGATGGACCTGGACACAGTTGAGATGGAAAGGAGTTGACTGGGGTGGAGAAGGGTTGCAGCGATCAAACTTAAATGACAAACTGACTGTCCAAGACAGAAGAGAATTGGATTTTAAAATATGACAGGATGATTAAGGTCTTGGTAGAATCTGGTTGGTTTACTACTTAAGAGTTGACGCCCCTAATCAGCTGATCACCAAGACAGAGTGAGAAGAAAAAGAGGGAGTGACATAAACGTAAGACGTGAAGTAAATAAACAACGCGGAAGTAGCGGCCGTAGCAACAGAGTCCGCTACACAACGTTATAATGAGAATATTTGTCTTTATATCAATGCTATGTGTAATCCAATGGAATGACAACATCCACAAAAGAGAGGAGAACAACATACTAACGAACAGAAAACAGAATGCAGCCGTTTAATTAGAGCACAGAGATCATAGTGGTGGCGTGCAGGCACTTTAAACAGTCACTATATAAACGTCATTCTCTTTCTATTGGCTCAAATTGAAATCTCCAGAGTATATGCTGCTGCGTTCAGACATCAGCTCACTTGGATATTCTGTAGATAAAATACTAGGGGTCTGGAGGAGAAACTCCGGGTAAAGTCAGTGCGAAAAATGTGTCTGTTTGTGTTCATACATTGCCTAAAGAACCTCCCGGTAGACTAATCTCCAGAGTTTTTCAGGAGATTTCTGTATGTGTGAAAAGGGTTTATGAAAGTCTTCCTTCTTGAACTTATGCTGCAGGCTTCATTACATTTTAGCAACATGGTCAAATTACTCAGGATAATTCAGATATTCTCTGCTGTTCATTGATCTTTGTTAGAATACCTATACCTACCTATACATACTAACTTCCTATATAAATCAATGCTGTGTAAAAATTCACTATTCACAGATCTAACAAATATGTTGAATTTATTTAAATCAAAAATGTTGTCCAATGTGCACTCATCTTGACATGATAACACTATTTTTCCTCATAAGTGTTGAACAGTAGAGCAGCATGTTTGTTGATGAGAGGCTGTGAGTGCATTCATGTGCCTCCTCGTGAGTTGTCACAGTACAAACAAAGCCCCATAGTGCTTTTTAGTTTCAAAATAGTCACATGGTAGATTTAAGTCATGCCAAAGCAATACAGTTACAGCAATTCATATACTTTTGAAATAAATATTTACACAATTAAAACAGGCTTCCTCTAAGGCAGATTAGTGAACGTCAGCATTTCTTAAGCTCAGCTAAAAACCTATTAAAGACAGAAAGTGCTACATTTTACACATACAGCAGAAATCAAGTTTATCCTCATTACTGTCTATAATGAGTGAGAAGCGTGAGTCCCGCCAGCTGTATTGTTGTTGGGCTGTGTTTACATGGATGTGATAGACTTGCATATAAATATGTTTTAGTAAAGAACTAGAGAAAAGAAGAACATAGCTTAGTCACTGATTATTTGGATGTAACATATATGCATCTTTAGATCACGGTACATGAAGCTGAGTTAACCAAAGTGTGCTAACATTAGCCTGCTAACACAACAATGAAGGACACAGGCAATTGCAGCTTGAGTGAAGTGCACTTGCGCGTAATGGTCCTTAATTATGGTGTGTTCTAATTCATAACTCCTTCATGCGATCGTGAGTGCAGGGGGATTGAGGTGTGCCTCTCGAGGAGAGCGGAGGTGTCGCCGAACCCTAACCCTTAAATCTTAAATGCATTTTATTGAGGCTTTCTTTCTCTGTTGTGTCTATTAAGAATTGTTTGCATGTGTTCATTGTTGTTTTTTTATTAAAAAGCATTCATCTTCATTTTAGGTAACTTTAATTCAAATCAAGCTCAGTGGTCATCACATCTTTGTACATTCTTATTGATTCCGTGATGCCGTAATATTGGTGTCCCAGTCTGTGAATTCACATTGCCTGAGCTCCACATGCACACCCAGTCAGAAATGTATACACACCGCGCTGCGCTTCCACGCTGGTTCTGCTGTTACTCTGTGACTACCTCCGTAGACGGTACAGAGGGGGGGGTTCTAGTTCTTTTGATGTTATTTCCAAGTTTTGACCATTTTCATTTTTTTAAAGGAAACATATAAAAACGTAATTAAGCTGCAGCAGAGGCTAAAGCTAAGCTCAGCTCATGTCACAGAACATAGACAAAAGTCTTTCATCAAATGTTTTCTTTTTTTGTCCTCTCAACAAAATACATTTGCTGACATGTCATAAAAAACGTGTGGAACATATCACAGTCTCCTCTCTCATGACAGATACACACATGGTCTAATTAATACATTCCCCACATTGTTATCACACCTAGTGCTTCCGAAGTTGTTATTTCTAGGTCTGTATTTGGCTGCACTATATTTAGAAATGTCAGGAGTTCTACAGAAAGTCAGTTCAGTCTGCCTTGTCTTCTTAAGTATTATCCTTTTCCTATGGTAAGGGTTTTACATTTTTGCAATTGTGTGTTTATACAATTAATATTGTACAATTGAAACGGTTACATTTTGATTATTGGTAATTGGTAAATGGACTTGGTCTGACTATACTCCCTATTACACTGCAGGTCACACCTACCCATTCACATCCAGTCACATACTGATGGCAGAAGCTGCTCTGTATAGTTGCCATCACTATTAACTAATCACATTCATACAAATTGAAAAATTTCCCCAAGGGGAAAACAAAATTTATCGCATCATTTATACGCCACAGACGAAGGAGGGGGGAGAAACTTAGGTTTAGTGTCTTGCCAATGGACACGTTGGGCATCAGCAGGAGCTGGGGATCAAACCCCAACCGACTCTACCACTGAGCCACAGCCGTTCCACGGTCTAAAACAGGAAACATGTCACGTTATTTAAACAAAGGAAGAGGAACCACGTGCAGAAACCTATTTCTTTATTTATTTCAACAAAAAGAGGCAAAACAAAAACATACTTTCTTTAACATATGACAAACTGACACAGAAGGGAAGAAACACAGAGACTAAATAGACTAAATAGACCGAGACCACCAGAAAACAGGTGTGGACAATGAGGGAAACACACAAAGGGAGGATGTAAGACTACATGAAAAACAGCTGCAAGAACTACAAAATAAATCAGGAAACTAATCAGAGGATTATCAACAGAAAAATGTACAGTACGTCATAGAAACACAAGGATGAGAAATTACAAAAATAAAACAGGAAACACTAAAGACTATACGAGGAAACATACAACAAAGAAACGCACCAGGGAAGGATGAGACAAAATTAAAGAAGAAAATCTAAACTCTGAAAATTTACAAAATATGAAACTAAACAATACTATTAATTAATTTGTATTCATTAATGTTTTGAGCAAACTTACTATAAATAATGAAAATAAAATGCTTCACAATATATTCATAAGTCTCCTCTTCATGCCAGTTTGCTATCTGGTCTTCTTCCATTAAAGTCTTGATTTATAAACAATAAATTAAAGCCAAATAATTGGTTGCCTGAGTATTTCCACTAGTTTACTAGCTACATATGGTTTCTTGTGAAACCTATATGTATTTGAAATTGATTTGGAAGTTTAGTTTGGGAAATCGGTGCCAAACCTGGAATAGTCTGCACATGAATGAGTGTGTGGCCTAAATCTCAACTTATTGTCTTTTTAAATGAAACCATCTTCCTTCTGTATAATAGGTATCCATTATCAGCTTATGAATGCTGGATTTGTGTCAACTATTCCTGGCATTTAATGGGGGAACTGGGAAACAATTGTGCACCAAGTGAGTGAATACAGCTTCCCAGAGAGCGCGCTGTCTGCTCAGTTTGGACCAACAGTCGACAAAAAATAAATAAAGAGTCTCCGATTTGCTTATCTTCCACAAGCAGCAGGCCTTCTATTCGCTGAACAGTTGCAGATGCCCACCCTCATTTAATGACATTTGTTATTTCTATTCTAGTCCAAACAGTTTCCTTTTCAAGTTTAGCAGAGGAAGAGCCAAATAGCAGGGAACAGTCTGTGCCTTTTACATGAGGGTATTTTGACTTTCTGTTTGCTAAGACTGTAGCATGGACATAATGCTGTGACTCTGTCTCTTTCCTCACTGCTCTGTTCAGTGTAAATCAACCTCGCTGTCATGTTAAGGCTTTTTTTCTGTTTCCTCAAATTGTCACACACCAGCCTTTTACCAGGTCATTTACCTAGGTTAACATGTAGACACTAGATGTTTCATCAATCATAAAATGTAATTCAATTAAACATCCAGGTTTGCCACACATTAACAATAATGTGTTATTAAGAAGTCAAATAAAAAATTGTGTTAATTGTGTTAAAGTGTTAGATACATACAATTAAGAGACATGGTATTAAAATATCAGACTGCTTAAATGTAGTCAAAGCGATTTTAGATGAATTATAGCTATCACGCAACTCCTCTGTGACTTTTAATCGTATATGAGCCTCCATGGTGTCCAACTGTGGAACGGGAATACCTCCCACAGGATTGCTTACATGTGGGCTTTGGGATAAACTTTGGATTTTTGGATTAGCATTCACATTAGTGAGTGTTAAACGCTTTGGTTCTGGATTAAATTGTTCCCTCATTCAACTCATACATTGATGTTAAAAAATGTAGCTTTGCCCTGATAGAAGTAGCCTTAAAAGCTTAGCAAATTTCTTCAGAAGACTAAATTAATGGCCATTACAGTGACTTATGTGCTTTTTTTTCATTTACAGTACATTAAAGGCATTAGGCTAGAATATGCATATTGATACATGACAGCCAAGCCTTATTCTCCATCCAAACTGTCACTCCTCCACAATGGTGTGACAGAATTAATACAGAATATTTACTCTGTTGCATCAATCCAGGATCTTGCAGTCACAAATTGTAGTCACTAAAGGTGTAATAGGCAACTTTTAAATCCTGTACATGTTACACTTTAGCGCCAGCCTCTCAGCGTACCACCTCCCCTCCTATTCAACCCCTCCCTTAGTGTTCCAACCCAGAGCAGCCATTCTTAGGACTGATCTCCATTCAGATATGCAGCCAAAAGTTGATGCGGTTCTTAGTACTTTGAAGTATTATGGAACATATGGAAGTCTTTTCATAGGTTCAGATAGTCGGTTGGTTCTCCGGCAATTACACCCTTGCAACAACACTCTGCCGTTATGCCTCTGAGACCAACATCCCTGACTGAGGTGTCTCTGTCCCCCTACATCGTGGCAGTGTTAACAGTTGGGGCTTCAGGGAATAAAAACCTGTATTAAACATGTTCGAGTCTCTGAGTTAAACATGATCAAGCTGAAGGAAGGGTCTTCCTGTCAGTGTGAACACAGAGCTAAGAAAAACAAACCCAAAGGGAGTTTGACTTCACAATCTTTAAGGACGTATTTACGATTTGGTAGGATATATTTGATAACTGCTATATTAATGTTTAAAATGTTGCATTTAATACCTTTTATATATATATTTTCCATCTCTGAATGATGTGTTTCAACAGGCCTTCATTGCATCTGATTTGCAAAAGTGACAAAATGAGTATGATCTCATTAAAAACTGATGACAACAATATAAGATGGTGCTATAACAATGACATTTATATTTCATAAAGGGATGCAAATTTGAGAGGGAAAGCAGGGAAACAATTTTAAGACGTTCAGCTGGAAACGGGTTAAATTGATGATTTGGTTGCATTCCATCAATTCTATTATTTAGAAAAAAAAAATAATTTAAAATGGTATTGCAACACAAACATGTTCTTAGTGGTTTGTATCTTAAAAAATGTCATTTTCTTTCTGTCAAAGCTCTAGTTTATTTTACCAAACTTTTTTGTTAAGTTATGCTTCATACTCTGTAAGTCTTTGTGTATTAAGCTTAATAATATCTGGCTAATGTTAGAATAAAATCCAAAATTAAACAAAATGCTCACATGTACAACACCAATGTGTTGGTGTCTTAAAGCTTCTTGTACCTCAGGCTTTGGGAATGTCATTATTTTTGTTGGTTAACATAAATAGCTATCCAATTTCTTGTAGGAAGTCAAAACTACGTCTGTTCGCCTCAAGGTGGTGTGAAAAGTCAGAGGGTAACTGTGTGAAGAGCAGGTCTGGAGGAGGAACTTTCTCAGGAGGATAAGAAAATGGAATGAGTTACTTGATCAGAGCCTATAAAAGGAAGATTGAAACTTGGTGTGAGTCCTTTTCTCCAAACCTTCAGGTAAGCCCTGGGTTTCTTTGTATGGATACATTTCATACTTTACATTAACTTTGATGTATGTGTTAGTTTAAACAAATTATACCATTTACTATAACAGTAAATGATACGTTCTATATCTTCTGTTTAGATTTCAAAAAGCACAGTCGATGTCATCCTCTGCAACACCTTCTTACAACGGGAAAGACGACTATCAATCTCAAATATATGGTTCTTTCTCAGACCACAAGGCCATCATTTGAATCAGCCTACAGCCTTTTTAATACCACTCTCCAAGCAATATTAAGTCAGTAGGACTCCTCTTTTGCCACCCATGAATGGTCTGCTTAAGTGTGCTTAATAATCTTACATATTTATATTATTACATGTAGAAGATGACCTCTGGATTGATCCCCAGCTCCTGCTGCCACATGTCTGATGGGCAAGACATATAACCCCAAGTTGTTCCTGCTGCTTCATTAACGGTTTATGAGTGTGTATGAATGGTATCAGCTAATACTGATGACTGATGACCACTTTACATAGGTAGGTGTGTAACTGCGATGTAACTGCGATGTAAAAAGTGCTTTGAGTAGTCAGAAGAAGTGCAAGAAGTGCATTACAAGCTCAAGTTAATTTACCATTTATCATCAGCTTCTTGAAACAATAAATATCTATGCAAAATTGAATCATCTCACCAATGATGAAATTGTTCATCTCAACCAATCTGATGGATGGACCAAAAAGAACAGTAATATTAACATAAAAACCATTAAACTCTTTTCAAAATATATGAGATTATAACATTTAGTGAGGGCATATCATGAAATACTATAATTGCCTTAATGTTGCTCTACATGTTGCCTGATGTCCTGACATCAAGCAGCTATGTCACTATTGAATTCTGTTATCCAATGAAAAAGCAAATGAAGAGAGCTGTGTATCTGATTTTTAATCCATTGTTTAGTCACCACAGTGCCAATTAAGACAGATTAACCCTAATCAATATGGGCCACCTTTGAAAAAAAAACAACAACTACCGAGCGAAGCTAATAAGACATGATTATGGTTTAATTGAAGGTAATCACTTAAAAGCAACAGACTCACAATACCAAATAGCTTTATATTTCACCAAATCTTAAATATTTTTACTGGGAGACGGATGGATACGTGGACAGATTTAGGGATAGCTGAGATGGTTCTCGTCACAAATGATCACGACTATCATGCAGAAGAGCAAGATAGTCAATGAATCTACTGTTTACATATGGATACAAGAGGAAACAGATTGACACCAGACAGAAACAGAGAGGACCTGATTTTACAGTACAGCAGAAGACAAACATCACCATTCCATGCTGCCAGTCATTTGAATAAAACATCTTTTATCTCTTCAGAAAGATCCTCAGCAGACCTGTAAGGATGTGTGTAGCAGGATAATGTGTTCTTTCATTAAAATGTGAAAGCCCCTGATTGAGGACATTGTTCTTTGAATAAGTTAGACAGAAGAGATTAACTTGCTGTTTTATGAGCTAAAATATGTTCAAGTTTAACTTATTAAAATCACAGAAGTGATGAGTATGTGAGCTAAATGGAAACCAAATGATATTTCATTAATAAAAATAGCCTCACCATCTGTCTTCATGTACTTTTTTTGCTTGACTTCGTTTTGCTCTCGAGCAATTCCACTTTTTATTCCTTGTTCCTTGGAACAAGAAAGCATGATCAAAAAGAAGCAGAAACATTAAAGTAAGTCTTGAGATACGCGTCGAGTTGTGCACTCAATACACCTACATGTTGGCTGACTGTACTCCCTCTATATACCTCTGCAGAAGATGTGTGCCATTTTGTATCTTTTCCAAATGTTTTTTTTTCTTTTTGCAAAAGAAGCCAAAGCCAAAAAGCATGCCAAACTCGCATCATACAGATGTATAAATCATTCTTTCATGTACAAACTGCATACAAATGGGGCCAATAAGAAGTTAACAGCTTAGACTTGTTGGAAGAATGAAGAGGGGAGAGAGATGTTTGTGTATGTGAGTGTATTTACGCTGTGGCATAGGACTGCCAAACATCCAAATGTATGACAAACAGGCATCTAATCTGAAATATAACAGTGTGTCAAATGTATTATCGAGTACACAAAGTTCAGATTTCTAGAACTTTGGTTTGCACGTTAAACATATTGTTGTGACCCAAATACTCTTATCTTGTTAGGAGAAGCAGCACAGATGTAACCTGGTGTACCCATCATTTTTTTTTTCATTTCTGAACATAAAATGCTGAGTCTGTAAGCAAAACATTAAATAAATGAATAACCCTTTAACAAAAAAATTTCATTTGAGGGAAACATTGTCAAAACACCTATTGCTTAAGGGAATGACATTCCAAAGTAGATTTGTTTCCATGGAGACCCTTCTTTGTTAGACATACAGTTGTCTAGCAATTTTGAAATAAGTGTAACTTGGCACTGCTGTACTGTGTGTGTGTGTGTGTGTGTGTGTGTGTGTGTGTGTGTGTGTGTGTGTGTGTGTGTGTGTGTGTGTGTGTGTGTGTGTGTGTGTGTGTGTGTGTGCGTGTGCGTGTGCGTGTGTGTGTATGTTGTTACTAATTCACAGCGAGCCCTGAAGACTGTGCTATTCTACATAAAAAGATCACTGTTGCATATTCAGATGATCAGTCCCGTGGGGGTCATTAAAAAGCATGTTTCCAAGGAGCCAACAATCTCACGCTGCTGTTAATGGGCTATGGTTATGGCTTTATTAAAACTAACACTTGTTAACTGGTCTTTATGTGGACATCCTTATGGAGGGTTGTAAAATCTGTAAGCAGGGGGTGGGGGGTGGGGGTGGGGTTGCATTTTCTGCTCTATGTGTTTAAGTTATTCTAGTTCACACAGAGGCAAATTTATAAACATGCACTCAGCTCACTGCCAATATGTGATCAGACTTCTGAATATGCAGTGTGCATTAGCCATGGGGTGTCAATAGCAGCCCTGATATTTTGGGAACAGATATGTGCTGCCAGCCTCATAAGTGATATGAGACACTTGACAGCATTGTAATTCAATGCGATGGGAAGCTAGCCATCCACAGACTAGTGACAGAGCTCTAATTGTGGTGCAGCAACAGAAAGCCTGTTGACAGCCATTTCCATCCATTAGTGAGAACCACTGTACTTTTGTTCCATTAAAACAATGTCTCTCCAGCCACTCCTGAGCTAACAAGGCACTACATTTCAAATCTGATAAACTGAGATTATAAAACATTGCACGATGATGCACACGCACACAGGTATGTGACATGTATATTGAAAATGTCTGTAAACAAATGAATAAATATGTTGCATCTAACAAAAAATAGGCTTTAAAAGCATGGGCCTTTTTTTCAGATTCTCTCTGATGTGTATCATTTTGAATATTTGCTTCAAGGTGACTTCAACTGAACAACAAAACGCATAAGGTAAACTCATGAAGCAGACTTCTCAAAGTTCCATGTCGGCAGCATGGATCTCTTTACCTTCTGTACCTTTCTTTTTGATCTCGTCTCTCTTTTCCTACTCGTTTGTGTTTGTGTTTCGCTGCACTGAGCTTCAACGTTTCCTCCTGGGAGAAAGAAGAATGAGCAAAAAAACATCTGGTGGGGTCACCTCAACCTGTTGTGCAGTCTACTGTTTGTTCTCTCACTGATACGTTTTCAACAAATAACTCTGACTGTAATGTAAACAAATGAACGCAAATTACATTGAACTTTTTTCTTCTTTATATTTGAGTTGACATCAAACTCTAAATGAATGTATTTAGTTGTCTCAGTTAAATCATCACTGATTGGTAATAATAATTATGTAAGGTTATTAATAATATTCCAAGAATCAATATGCTCGACTTACCAGAGCGGCTGGCTGATGCACACTATTTGCCTTGGCTGATTTTGCAACTAGATATTTTATGGAGATGATGATTATTGGAGGGGTTTTAGCGCTTTTCTAGTCTTCTAACAACTCAACTCGCTTTTAGGTCACACCTACCCATTCACACGCTGATTTCAGAGGCTACTATGTTAAGTGGCCACCAGTATTAAGTAATCAAAGTCCTACACATTTATACGCCACCAAGGAAGCAGCAGGAGTAACATGGGGTTAAGTGTCTTGTCCATGGACACATCGGACATTTGGCTGCTGAAGCTGCGGATTGAGACTCCAACGTTCCGGTTGAAAGACAACCACTGAGAGAAACATTTCCTGCTTGATATCATGTTAACCTGCTTAGTTAAAGAACAGTCAAGACACTATGCCTAGAGGGCAGCAAGCCAGATGCTGATGTCTTCAGTTGTGGAATATTCTGCCACAAACCAGTTTGAATTCACAGAGAGACGTGGATCACAGAAGAAGGAAGACTGTCATCTCAGTATGTTTTCTTCATTTTCAGAGGCAGTTGGGAGTCAAGTTCAGGGTCAGGTGGACAAGGCTCGGGAGAGAAACCTGCCATGAGTGTCACATCTGCAATTATCCACATCCACTGAAGGACGGCCTTGACAGAGATCCCACTGGTGTTTACATCCAACTGCAGGAACGGCTTGGCAGTCCAAAGATGCCAGTGGATCTTCCAGCCAGAGGCAGCATGCTCCACATGGCGGCAGATAAAGCCTGTCTGGTGCACGGCCACTGCTGTGAACATGCCAAGACAGAGAGGCAGAGGGGCCGCAGTCCAACAAAGCAAATGTTTTGCTGTAGTGGAAGTGGATGTTGAAGAAGAATGGATGAACAAAATGTAAACCTTATAGGTTGTGACCTTTTATCCTGACGTCACACGGACTGAACTGTGTATGAAATAGGTATTTTCCCTGTTTCTATAAGAATCATCCTCCTTTTTCTTCAGAAGATCATGTTTTTTTCACATTGTTCTGTTTGCCATTGTTTCTACATTTAGTTGCCAGGATAATGGGAAAAGTAAAAATCGCAAACAAGCATGCATGGCAGATAACACACAAGTTATTCACCATGGATCTAACTGACTGACAATCAGTAGTGGATTAAAACCACAAACAAGCAATAAAATAGAAAATTGTAACACTGGTTAAAAAAGTAGTGTATCTGACTGCGGCACAACTTCACATTTCTCTTGCTAACATATTTTCTTAAAACAACTCCACATAACTGTATTTCATGTCCACACATTTAATAATTCTCCTGTACTTGTGAATGCTTCAAAGAAATGTATTTCAATTTATTTCAAACAGTAGATATGTGAATGTTTGCTTTATACGTACAAGATATGTGTATAGCTTAACCACACTTCAGATATAGGCAAAATCATATTCTCACATTAGTGATTTGTTCAAGAAATATTCTGAAATATCCACAGGGAGCTTTTGGAAAATTATATTTTATAGACTTGATTAAAGGGTAACCCTGACCCTTACCCTAGCTGTTAATGCCAACTCAAAATACGTTTTCCCCACTTGTCTTCCTTCATACAGGGCATTGCATGTGCCCATAGCACTGATTACATCAGTTAAAATCAGACATTCTCTTAGCAATACTGTGAGGGATCAACAACATTTTAATAACTGGGAGAAAATGCAATTTGATTTGAGCTTAAATCATCTCTAAGAAATAAAAAAAAGTTGGTTACTGTACTAGCATGAATTTGCTCCTAAAATTTACCACTTAAAATTCCTGGAACAGGAATTGGGCTACGGCAAACATTATTTATCTATTAATTTGCCCATTTATGTTATGACGTTTGCCCAAAACATCCTCACAACTTCCCAAAGTCAAAGAAACATTCCAAAAATGTTTTAAACTTTTGTTCATACAAAGACAAAAATTCAACACTAAATCTGAACGTACCATCAAAGGTCTACAATGCTACAATTCAGTTAACAGACGCTTTAATCCAAAGGGGTGTACATCAGAGAGTAAGTACAAGGATCTAGAAAAAAGGGAACAATATCAGTAAGAGCAAAGATCAGCTTTGAGTCCGATTGGTCAGGTGGTGACAGGAAGTGACCAGAGGCAAAGCACAACATTGAGGGCAGTTCTTGAGAGCTCTAATCAGTATAGAAACCATCTTATAAGTCGTCGTTATCAAACAAAAACCATCGTCATTACCGTCATCATCAAGAATTTCATATCCAGTGTCAGGCCAGGCCGTTGGTACTCATGAAAGAGCTTGTCACAGTGTGTCAGAAACAAGGGAGAGGTGGACCCAAGTGCAGAATAACAAAAGACTATTTCATTAAAACAAAAAGGCAACCAAAACTTACTATGAACATTTCCAAACTGAAAAATCACGAAACAGGTGAAAACAGGAAGCCACGAGGAATCAATAGGGAGCACGAGGAAAACTTACATCTGACAACTAACATACACATACCACACTCAACAACAAACAATGAACTGACCACACGAGGGAAGAATACTGAGGAAAATACAAAATAAATCGGGAAACACTGAAGACACAGAGAACTCAAGAATGTACCAAAAAACACTAGAACACAGAGATACAAAAGGATAAGAAATGACAAAATAAAACAGGAAACACTGAAGACTTAACTAAGAAACCATCAACACTAGGAAACATTAACACACAAGGGAAAAAACGGGAAACTCAAATATACAAAATACAAAACCAAATCATGTCAGAGCTGGATCTTCAGCTTTTTCTTAAAGCCAGGTGCAAAGGGACTCTGCACATAGAATGGAGGTCAGCAATTATCATCAAAACAATTTGTCACTGATCTAAAAACTTTCAGGATATTTTCTCTTGATCGATCAATAATGTAGGTGAACATTATTACATTGGAATGATACAGAGAATGATGTTTGATTAAACATTTGTTTGCATTTGCCATGAAAACTACTGTCAACATTTGAAACCAGCCGGGGACATGACTCGTGACAATGTGGGGTCTAGAATTTTGGTCTATAATAAAACAAAATCTAGGAGCCATGATGAATCCTGGGCTTTAATTGCCTTATGTGCTTGTCATGATTTGTTCCTGTTTAGTTCTGTATTTTGTTTATTTCAGTGTTTCATACCAGCGTTCCTGTGCTACATGTTTATGTTTTCCATGTGGCTCCTTGGCGTGAGACTGTGAGATTGACAAGTGGCTAAGCACGGCAGTAATGCAAAACATTGTGGTGAAAAGTGAGCTGCTGAGGGAAGCTCCCGATTTACTGGTCCATCTTCGTTCCTACCACCACCTATGGTTCATGAGCTATGGGTATACTATTGACCAAAAGAATCGCAGATACAAGTGGCAAAAATGAGTTTTGGTGTAGAGGGTGGCTGGGTTCAGAGATGAGTGAGGATCTAAGACATTTGGGGGTGCTCGGAGTAGAGCTGCTACTTCTTCACATCAGAAGGAGCCATGTGGTTTGGGCACCTGAACACCTCTCTTTGGAGGTTTTCCAGGAACTCACAACTGGAAAGAGACCTCAGGTTAGACCCAGAGTTTTCTGGCGGAATTATGTATTCCATGTGGCCTGGGAACGCCTCAGAATAGCCCTATGGAGTCAGTAGTGTGGCTGGTGGCTGTAGACTTAAAAGCTTTATTTAGCTACATGGCAGAGCCTTCACACAAACACTTTGTAGTGCCACAAGCTTCAAACGAGCATGAACTATAGGGTTTTTTATTAATTATTTTGCAATAATGTGCAGTTACATTTATGTGGAAGCTGTATGTTATTGTATGGCGAAGGACTGAAGCTAGGCTGTACCAATGCAATACAGTCCACAATATTTGCAGTACAATTTTTTAGTGCATTGAAGATCCTGTTGAAGGTTCCTACAGATCCACGAGACCCTTTTCATCATTAGCTGGTGGCATGATTCAGGACCAAAATTAATGTAAGAGCCCTTAAAAAACAATCTGATATGGATTGAGTTTATAGTTACATAAACATATATAGGTATTTGTTAACTTTTCAATAACTTATATGTATTCCTCTGTGTTTTTTAGTTTGTATAATTCATATTCATTATCACGCAATATGGGTTGGAAACAGGTTTTTTCCTTTTGAAGAAAACTCCTTGGTGCCTGCCACAGTTTATAATTGGATGTGAAAAAAGGTACTGAGTGAAATCACAGAGGCGTAATTATTTATCTTTATTATTTATTAATATGCTTTGCTTTACATCTGATTGCTTCTTAATAGAATAGTTCTATTAAGACTGCACTGGATGGGTTTTTTCGTTCCACTGCCTCCAATATAAATTTCACCCCCACAAGACGGCTTAGCATTATGCAAAGCAGGATCTGTTATTTATCTAGCATTACTTTGAATTACTTGCATTATGAAAGGTACATTGATATGTATTCACTTTGCCTGTCTCCTCTGCACCCAGGGCTCCATTTGAAGTGAAATTGGACCATCACATCCCTCATTGCTTGGCTTGCCTCTCTCTGTCATGTGGAAAATCAGTGGCTGAGACTCAGCTGTCAATCATATGGGAAGACTGACTTCTGCCTGTGATGCCTATCAATAATGAAATGGAGAATTTAACAGCCTCTAGGCCTCTCACTCTCTCTCTCTCTCTCTCTCTCTAACTCTAAAATGGAACATTTTGTTCTATTGTTGACATATATTGTGCCTATATCACCCACAAAAGACTTTGTTTTATTCTGACACCAGCCCATGTTTTATCTCGCTATATAGAAAAACATGTTGTGCATTGCGCTGAGGGAGCCTCTGACTTAGGTTGAACACCCCCGATCCAAGGTAAGCATTACCCTTGACATAATGCAAAAGCCTATTTAAGACTGGCAGCTCCCTGTGATGGATGCCAGCTCAAGTAGATGAAGCTTGGTGTACCACAAGAGAAACAAATGGCACTGTCTGCATTCAGAGATGATGGAAAACACATATAATAGCAAGGACCTTTTCACTTTTTAGCCTCCTTTTTGAAGGTATAGTCCAACCATTTTCCCCTTAAAACAGCCCCTTATTGTACATTTCTGTTTTCTTATTCATAGGTCACCAGGCTGTTTATGTCATTATTTTCCCATTGTTCATACTATTGTGGCATTTCGTTTGATGGCTTCATGTAGGAATTGTATATAGAAATATTTTTCAATGGCTGCACCATTCTGGACCTGTCAACAGCACAGCCAAGGGTAATAATCACAAGAAAACTTAGTTGGAAGAAACTTTGAGATGAAGTCTGCATGACCATTTCTTTTGATAGATTTAGTGTCAGGCTAAGGCTTAAGTACTCGTATTGAAGCCAAATAAGAGTATTAGCAATATTATTCTAAAAGCCTAATGTTCATAGCTTGTCACACAGCTGCTTGTTCATTTGCAACTTCAAGGGCACATTTGTGAGCTCTGGGACTCACCAAATGTCGGCAAACCCCAAAGAGTGGTCTCACTTCCTTTTCACTTTGTGTCTATTAGCTATTACAAATGACCTGCATGCTCATCAGCTTGAAATGCCAGCTCAGTTTCCTCTGATTAAATTTGAAATGACTTTAAGGGCAAATAGAAGATAACACTGAGAAAGAGAGAGATATTGAGGGAGTTTGGGGTTATTTTATGCCATCCTTCACTCTGACTTACAGGTCCCTTTGGGTAATTTAAGCGTCTGGCAAGAAAGCTGATAATTTAGGTCCTGACTGAATACATATATCAGCAGCAGGAGCTGAATGTACAGCTGGAAGGATGGGTTTAAACTCCCAAGTACATTGGCGGCACAAAAAAAAACAAAAGATCCATCCTTTTGTGTTCTGCAGGCTTGGATTGGCTGCTTAGTGTTTGCTATGCATTATCCTGCTTCAGTCTTTGAGACTATAGCAGCATCTGCACAAAATGTCTTGCTCTGCCGTTTGAGACAGTAGGAGGATGTGAGCAAAGCTAGCATTGATAAGGAGAAACACAGAAATGATAAAGAGCAAAAAAAAATAGGATGGAAGAACTTACAGAAAATCTTTTTTGGGGGGAGGGACTGGATGCTATATTAAGTTTATACACAGGGAAGTGCAATAGCAGAAGTAGAGATCAAATGATGGATGGAGGGAGATAATGGAGTTGTTGGAGAAAACAAGGTAGAACGACACAGAGAAGGAGACAGAAAGCATTAATAGTGAGTCCCTGTGTAACCTGATATGAATGTTGAATTTATAACTGACAGATAGGAGACGTGAATGGTCTTAGATCTGAGTCTAGCCCTTTAACGTCTTGACTACAAACTGACTATGAACAGCCTTACAAGAGGCACAAATGGGTACTTGATAGAGACTGATGTTGACCCTTTACTGAGTGCGACACAGGCATAGACTCATTGCAACAGCATCACACACTTGCGTCGTTTTTTCTTTGCGATTGTCTTTTATTTGGGTCAAAGGAGTGGAAGCCGAGCCTGAATAAGGGGGTAAGAAATGCCACAGGAACTTCAAAGAGGTTCAACATGATGCAATTGGATGCAACTCAATGCCAAACTCCAGCAACTGGGTTTTGAGAAGCAGGTATTTTAACAGAGGGTAACAAATTCAACTTGCCAGCATGGACAGAAAGAGATGGCTGTCATTATTTCAAGCTGATCCCCACTGATATTCAGAATCAGGCTCCAAACGTGGTTTGATTTAAATTCCATTAGGCGAACTCCTCCGCATCTCGTTTGCAAGACTGTCTGTGTCGTAAGACTAACATTTCAATGAGCTGAAATTGGGGTGCAATCGTGTGACACCATATAAATTGCCTCCACAGATGAGGAATGGAGCCACGAAAACAAGAGAGCACTTTTATTTCCAGTACAATTTTAAGAATAGAAAGACATGAAGTGCATATCGATTTTACATACAGAAAATACTGTAAAAGAGTTTCTTGTATTTGACTTCATGTTCATGTGATTGTCCAAAGGTTAGAACTTCATAATCAAAGCTTTGAGTTTATGCATCTTCTAAAGAAGTGTTGTTTAATTATAAATGAAACTGCCTCTAGTTATTACGTTCAGGAATTAATTTGGAACATGAAAAGGCTGGTATCATTGACGTTGCTTGCAAAAGGTCTGCTTTCCTTAGAGATTAGTCATCTATCAATAGTTGTCGGAAATTATTAGTTTTTCCATTTGGAACTGATTGATGTTAAAGTAAAGCGAGGGAACATGGCAGAGGAAAAAGAAAGGCACAGACAGAGATCAGTGCTTTTTGTCGCGCCCACATGCATCATGGCATTGTTGTTTGTCACATCGAAGGCCAGTGTTCTGAAGAAAGCTGACCTGCATATGCACAAATAAAAGCTTTTGTACACTTATTTACCATAATTTGCTGGGAGCTGTATTCAAAGGCTGGGGGAAGAAACCCAGCCCCTTTGAGATAAGCGCCCCTTTGTTTTTAATCAAAGCCGTGGTTTGAATGAGAAAATGTTCCAAATGACTAGAGTCAAATGAAAAAGAGGTTTAGGCAGCCACAACGCTTTACGAAATCAAATACAAACACAGCCATGCAGGAGAAAGCTGAAAAAAAATAAAAATAAATAAAGTTTTCTCTGCTTTGGCCAAAGTTTTTCCTAATACCCTTTATTGTTACTTTTTTACTTTTACAGTGCTCACCACTGCACTATTATCTTGTAGTTGTATTTAACGTTATACTTTTGTACATTGAGAACACAGTCTATTGAAGTCATATTATTTTTACTTGTGAGCATACCTAGCCAATAAAGCTGATTCTGATTCTTTTAATGCTGGATGCCAGGGTTATGACATCTTAGTTGCATCATAAGATTATGATGCTGAAAGGTGTTCAGGGCTTAACACAATAACTTCAGTATTGTGTGAGTTGAATAACATTTGATTGCTGCTCATGCAGGTCTTAATTTCCCTACGACATGCTGCAAGTTAAGTTATCTGGTTGGTTATATCTGGCCTCATTACACGATTGAGTTTCATCTGCATAGCCATGTATACTGGTGGAGTGTCTCTTTTATGATATTACCAAGAGGAAGTATGAACAGGGTGAATGGAATCCGTCTAAGCATTTAAAATGATGGAACTCTTGTTGTTTGTCCAAACTCAGATATTTCTGATGGATATACTTTAAAACAGCTTAATGTTTCATTTAATGTCAATCAAGTCTTACATGATGTGATGGTAATTTTTTGTCAAATGCGGAACTTACATCAAAGAGTATGGAGTTTTCTGTATAAAGAAAGCCGATTCTGGATAAATAATCTTTGAGCGAAAGGGACGGCTGGATATACAGGTAAATAGTTAGCTAGGGTGCCTAAATATAAGGCAGGCTTTTATAAATTAAAATGAGACACTTGGCACATATCCTGTTAATACAGACAGGTTTGCAGAGAAGCAGATGTTGAAGAGGCATTTTTGGAAAAAGATTCAAAATACTTCTTGAAATCAGCGTGTTCTCTCCTACGCCCACGTCTGCCTGTAATCCTTTGTTAAAGAATGCTTCCCTGTCCCTGTGGTGAGCTACTTAATCATCCAACAGCTGTCTGAGTTTAAATTATTTCTTCTGTGCCATGAAATTAAATGACCACCACTACCACTATATTTAAATGACCTGTAAGACTGATTGTAAGTCCTTGCACGTTAGAGTTATCTTCATGCTAATGAGTTCCTATATCTCGGCTTCTCTGCAGTCAATCTCAACGCAAACACACCTGTGTTCAGCAGGATGATGAATAGCTTTGCTAAGTAGTGGACAACTTTAAACCGTAATACTGATTTTTTCCTCTTGTCCCAGAGGAGTGATTTATTCCTATTGATGGGAACAGGCCTAAATTCCAAAGTATTTGCCTTCTTATTGTAAACACAGTCAACACCAACTACATCCAAGTTAAACATTACGACATGGACACTATACAGAATATCCATTTGAACTGGCCTTCACTTTCCTTTAGTTCATGTTAAAAAGGTCTGCAGCCCACCACTGTATGCATTTTTATCTCCCCCAGTATCTCTGAAGGTCTTTTAGAAGTCATCACTAACTAGAAGCTGGGGAATAGACTGTCTGGCTTGATGGGGAAAAGAGAGGGGGTCCCCCCCAAGAGGCTCCATCAGTCCCCGACGCTCACACCTCATACAGATTCTCTTTCATGTGGACTATTAGCATCAGGTAACGCTGCAGCTCACTGCTTTGAAGTCAAGGCAGATATGTAAGAATCAGGAGGAAACAAGGAAAGGGGATGTAGACTAGTGTGAAGATATGACTCCTCATTCACATGCAGTGAACCAGAGTGATGAAAAAAAAGGTACACAGCATTAAAAACACCCATTAATGCGATAACCACTCTCTGATAACTCTATTAAATATCTCAATACAAAATACATGCACTTCATTATCCATAGCTGCATGAGTAAGTCAAAATTAAATACAAAAAGTAATGAGCCACTACATTGGATTCATTTTTCTTGCAAAGTTAAAAGCAGGTTATACTTTGAAATACTTCAACTGAAAACAAGAACACAAAGTTGCAAATCTCAAAAAACACAGCAAAGTATTTGACACAGTGACAAAATGACAGTACCAGCAGCAAGGAATACTTTCATATTTTCATCAGTGTCAGGGGGAAGGAAGTGTCACTAGAAAGCTTGAACATGTCAGATACACTGCTGCCACTGTGAAAGTAAATCCGTCACTATTGCATATTCCCCGTGATAAAAAAAGAAGAGGCTCATGACCCAGCACTCCAGATGTGTTTCTCACACACCACTTTGTGCTAAGACTCTTGTCTGTGTGGCGAGCTTCGATCCAGAGCAGTCCAAGCAGCACGAGCGCTGCAGGGGAGGGGAGATTTAGCTGAAGTGCTTCCACCCTGCTATGTTAATCCTGTGGTTACAAAGGGAGCGAGAGAGAGAGAGAGAGAGAGAGAGAAGAGAGAGCGGGAGGGATCGAGACAGAGAGAGAGAGAGCGAGCGAGAGCGAGCGAGAGCGAGCGAGAGCGAGCGAGAGAGAGAGAGACAGGGATAGAGAGAGAGAGAGCAAGAGAGAGAGAGAGAGAGAGAGAGAGAGAGAGAGAGAGAGCAAGTGAGAAAGAGAAAGAGGGATAGAGAGAGAGAGAGAGGGATAGAGAGTGGGGGGGAGACTGGGGTCTTGCATCTAACCAGGGATGGTTCTGCAGGTTCAGCCAAGTGGCAACACAAGATATGATGGTTATTGGAAGGAAGCCTGATCGCCACATACCTAAGGCCTCTGTCACAAACACACACACACACACACACGCACAAATTCATGTATAGGCAGGTTGAATTCAGGTCAAGTTCAAATCCTTATGAGAGTCAGAATTAACGTCATCCCCCAGTCCTGCCTCTAATGTACAATGTACAACTCAACAACTGAAGCAGTTTGAAGGCAGTATAATGAAGTAATCAATTTATCTCTTTCAATTGTCAAGAATTGGAGAAGATTTTGTGAAAGCATCCTATCAAATATTCACAATGGTTGAATATAACACATGCTCAGAACTTATTTTGCCCAATGTTCTATATTGGATTTTTAAGCCTTTATTAGATTGTAATTTAAAGTTATGAGATACTGTATCTAGAGCACAAATTATATTTTTTCTAATTATTTTATCTTGTCTTTATTTTGTAGCTTATTTTATTGAATATTTGGTATACAAAAATATCATAAAGAAACATTTGAGTAAATGTTTATAACGCCCAACCATCTAAACCTTTTATTTGTTCCATTTCCTGTGATAACAAACAGTTTATGTCATTATCTCAAGATACCAATGCTGGTTTTCCCATGATAATGTGTCCCATCCAGTTGGGGATTTTTTAGATCTCGACAAATTTATTATGTTATCTCGGGATAACAAAGCTGGTTTTCTCACCATCACGGATTAAATAACCTCACTATCTTGAGATCACACCACTTGTTTTCTTGTCATGGTGGAATACTTTTCTAGAAAACAAATACGGCTGATCACTGTGATTTACGTGACCAACGCATGCCATGCTGTCATTGCCTACATCTTATGATGAGAGTTAAGCATATTTATGTTAATTTTGTGGCTTTGAGGTAGATCATTCATGGTCACAGTAACCATGCTACTGTAAAAGACATTGAGCAATTGATTTCTCAGAAATACCTCAGAAGAGCACTTTGTTCATTTGTTTACAGTGCAGCCAAGCAATTCAAGTTGTTTAAATGAAGAAGTCAGTCAGAACCATTTGCATTCTAATTTTGTGCTGCAAGTTTTTTTAACTGAACAGCATGACACAATAGAAAAGTCTGTTAACTTGAGGATTTGGGGGTATACAGCAAGCATTGCTGCTTTCAAAATGCCATAAACAGTGTGTGTGAGTTAAATAGTGTGGGATTTAGGAAACAGCATATACAATTTGGTTATTTGTTTTTGGTATTTGGTAATAATTTCTTTAAGGGCTGTCAAGCAATTCATGTTTTTAATAGTTATTGAATGCGGAAGTTAACTGTGATTGATCATATTTTGAATCACATGTTTAAAATTACATTATTTCATATTTCCAAATAGTTTTTAGTAATTATAATTTGTATTTTTGTACTGTCTTAAGCTAAGTGTTCTTTACTTCCTGTTTGGATACGAACCTCCTTTTATTTTTGAAAGAAAATAAGGAACTTGTTGTAAACCAAAGGTTACAACATTAACTTAACCACAGAAAAAAAATAACTTGTTACTTATCAAAAAGTAAATGAAAACAGGAGAAGAAGATGCTAAAAAACTGAAATGTTTAATGTCATGAGGAGGAGATTACTTTTTACCCGTCAACTAAGCTGTCTGTGAGGATTTTTTCAAAGTAAAATGAATCATTCAAAGGCGCAGAGGTGTCATTCTTTTCCATCACGGTGCCTATGGGAGATGCTGCTGTCTGTGCTGTGGCATAGCTACGGTACCCCTTAAGGGACAAAATCAAGATCAATGCAATAGGAATAAATTAATGCATTCATTTCTGACCTTAACCGCAGCTTGATTTATGCTGACAGCCCTGATTACAATCTATGAAAAGAAGAAAATAAACACATTTTGTGTTGTTTAGATAATGCTGTTGGTAATATTAAATATATGTTACATTATGTCTGCACCCTAACATGTTTGAATCGAGAGTTTGATTTTTGTGGTTAGAAATGGCAGTACATCTCCTTCACATGTGCCACTTCAATCTCCTAATTGTTTGGATTAATACAGATGACAGGGTTCAGAGGTTCTCTCCTAGGCCACTGCATGTGAGTGAGCTCGGGAATGACAACAAGCATTGTGTGTGTATATTTGTGTGTGTGTGTGTGTGTGTTCTGAACTGCTCTTATCTGCCGCTTTATGCTAACACGCAGAGAATGATTTCGATGATTGGGATGTTAAACGCAGCTGCATTAAAACAATGAGTCATTCGCCAAAAGCTGCAATCATTGGTATTAAACCGGAGCGCACCTAACCCTTCGACAGAGTGGTTCAACGAGTCATCTCAGGAAACAATGTGTGCTCACACTCACTATGTAGAATTCAAGTGGCCCACTTGTAGAACTCTGAAAAAATAAACAAATAAAAAGCAACTAAAAATCTATGACAACACCAGACTATTACTGAGAAACAGACAACAACACTGTGTGCTTCAAACACATAATGAAATGGATTTCAAGCTATGCCCTTTTCTCTCTTTTTCTCTCTTGCCCTTAAGCCCCCTCCCAACCCAAAAAATGTTTTAGTTAAAGTGATATTAGGCGAGTGTGGGCGGTGATTTTTGGTTAAATGTTGGGGTAATCAGCTTAATGCAGAGTTAAAGGGCCGATGGGACGCCGGCCAAATCTCTAGGCTATTGAAGTCGCACCATGTCCCAGGCAGTGACCTCATCCTCAGCTTTAATTATTGCAATAGTGTCTATCTTCTTTGGCTGCTCTCTCTCTCTCTCTCTCTCTCTCTCTCTCTCTCTGATCATTTGTCAGGTTCACTTGTTCTCACTTCATCTCTCACTGTTTTCTCTTCTTACTTCCTTTGCAGATCTTTGCTGTTCAGCATTCCCTCTTCATCCAAAGTGTTGTAAACCTCATTTTAAACTCCTGCACCACTCACTTTCTCGGCTTCATTTGCAGATGTTTGCCTCTCCCCCTTTGCTCTCTCCTTTTCCTCAATGCTATATCTGATCCACTTTACAACCTTCCCACCATGTCTCTGCTTCTGTTCCCATCACTCCATCCTTCCCTTTTGAGGGTACAGTGTTCACATCCACCATGCTTCAAACTCATATCTTCCATCAAGTTTTTTTTGCTACCCCCTCTTTGCTGTGCCTGTCACTTTTGTCACTGCATGTGGGAAGTGAATGACAGCAGTGAGGTTAAAAGTGTGGGGCTAATTTGATTATAGGGAGAGAGGCCATTGGGTTGCGAGGATTATGTTGATTGTTCTGAGGAAAGGTTTTTATAATTAAAAGGGGAAAAGAAAACTGTGTAGACTTGTAAATGCCCCGATCACATTTGTCTCCTAGGATACAGCAGTTCTGGTTACTAGATTTTTGCATTTATTCTTTTTCTTTATTCTACTTCCTCTTGACATTTCAGTGACTTTTTCCCTGACATGGCCCAGTCTTTATCTTCGTCTCACTCATCCAAATTCAACCTCATCCTTTTTTCGCTAGCCTTTTACTTTTTAAGGGGGGGGGGGGGGGGGGATTATATAACCTGTCTCTCTAATTCTTTCTGCATTATGATTCCACCTCTCCAATCCCTTGTGCCACTTTACTCTCTCCATTTTCATCCTCTTCGATCCCTCTGTCAAGCTCTCTCTCATCTCTTCTCCACTGCCTCTTCATTCCTTTTTCTCCCCTAATCACCCTCTCCTTTTTTATCTTGATTTTATTCCTTCTTCTCTTTTTTTTTTATTCCTGCTGAAGGCTTCACTTGCTTCCTGTTACAATACGGTATCAATATTGCAAAAGAAACCACTGGCGGCTGCTCATGTTCAACCACTCACATAAATTCTTTATTCGTCTAATTCGTCTCCATCGTCCATGCACAAACACAAATACAAACACCATATCTTAAACCCATGGAGAGATGTATGCAAATGAAACGTAAGTCAAACACATTGAAAAGAACAACTGGATAAAACAATTGTAAAATGCATGAAAGTGCAGGTATGCATATAAGTGTATGCTGGAGCACTCTAATAAATATGAAGCTCTGTGTCACACACACATAACATCTCTGCCAAACATCTGTTGGCACATGTATAATTTCAACAGAACCCCAGTATGCCATTAAGATGCACACATTGCCAGCTGGGCTAACACTTGTGCCAGCCTCACAGCTGCATGGTGTGTGTGGAGGACGGGGTGTATGTGAACAAATGTGAAAAAACACTCCTCTGACTACTCTTGTGCTTCTAATTTATCTATGCAAATGTTACTATATGATGTTTGCAGTTGCTATGTTCACAACCTCTTACAATGGCATCCTTTTCCTTCAAGATGAGCTGTAATGTTGTACGAATCAGCATGTATCAGTCTAACATGACGGTCATTTGCTGTGATGAATGCCATCTTTACATTCTGGGTGCAGGATCATCAAAGAGTTAACAAACAGCACATCACCATGTGTCACTTAAAGTGGTTTAGATATGGAAAGTAGTTCTGTTTGCTTTTAAGAATGAAAGTGGTTACTTTTCGCTGAGAGGTTTAAAGGCAGAATAATAGGATTGATTGGTTGCTGTATGTTTGTTGCAAATGAGAGTTGCCCTTTCTGGGTAGGGAGAGAGCAGAGTTACTTTAGAGAGCTGCAGACTGAGTGAAGAGAGGAAGCGGAGTTACCAAAAAAAAAGGACCGAATGAGAAGCATAACAACATTTGCTAATTTTTCCACTGCGATTATATTCTAAAGAACAGATAAACATGGCCACATCTTTGAACAATCCTGCCTGATGTGATGGGTTTTGGGTGAATTATCCATGCAGCTTTGGCCTCTCCAAGAAGCAAAGATGTAAACAACAGTGTTACCTGGTCCCTTCTTATTTTTGATTCGGGACCCATTTGATTTAATCGGCAGAGGGCTAAACACGACCACATGAAGGGCGACTTTCAAAAATAACCAACACAACAGACAGATACAAACACAACAACGCATCTATCATAATATAAACAGTATGATGTGCTGTATCTCAGCTGTAAAATCTCCTTTCCAGTGCATGTTGTATAAATGAAAACAATTTTAACATCCATTGTCAAACATTTTCATGTTGTGCATTGTTAAAAGGAAATAAATCGCTATACTTTTCAACCCTCAATATAATGATCATTCTGAAATACCTTTGTCAGGGTATAATTAGAAGTCTAAATAGTAGTTTTCTGGTGATCATGAGTTCATCTCAAATGCTTAAACAGAGGCCTTGTGGTATGATTGTTTTTTTCAAACACCTGCTTAACCTTTCAACTTCATTCCATTGACTTCTTTCACATGAGTTTGTGCTTTCTCATAAGGGTTTAAAGATCATCTTCTTTGTGAAGGTTGTTATCGATTTACACCATCTTCCATTTGAACAATGACTGCGTAGCCTCTGTTTATGTTTGTTTGGCTGTTTTTGATAATAATTGTATCTACAATCATTTCAATGTTTATTGTCTGAACCCTGGTAATACATGTCAAGATAATGATGGTCTCAATTATGGCATTGCTATTTATTTATTTTATTTTTTCACCAAGACCAAGCCTGGTCTTCTGCATATGATGCTGGGGAAGATAATGAGATACAGATAAAAGGAAATGATAAGAGTTAATGAGTGGACCTTTGAGCAACAAATTTTTTTGCTGACATAAAATTCCCTGAAACAAGAATGAACTTTTACCTCCATGAATTATACTCTGCAAAACCTCAACCATATTTCCTGCAATTGTACCTTAAGTTTATAAAATGTGATAATTCCACCCTGTAATAAAAAAAAAATGCATAGTCTTACTTTCACATTAACTAGTAAATATTCACAAGCAATTGTTTTTAGCTTCAAAAATATCCTCCTGAGGAAATTGCCTTTCAAAGAGCCGCTGGAAGACTTTATAGGAAATAAATATCCCAGAAAAGTTTTATTGTGTGTCTATGTCAAGTAAAGACACGTCTAGATAAGTCATGAACATACTCTTGCTTCAGAAACTGTTGGTCTATGCATCCATTTTCAAAATTAACATATGGTGGGTGGATTTTTCTCAGCACCAACAAGCCAAGGCCTGCTCTGCAAGATGCAGGCTAATCCATCACAGTGCTTAGAACCTTTGAGTTTGAGTGGTATTTAGAATATGACTAATGTAGGTGCCCTCCACGTCTAAATTAACAAATTGATATAGGCATTTGCAATGCAAGTAACCTCTTGTTCTAAGTGTATATTGGCTTTTTTTTAGTTATGCATGCATGAGGAAATTGGTAAAGATCCTTATACAGATATTAAGGCTTTGTGATTTTTTCCTGTGGTAAATAAAGTAGGCTATTGATTTGCATGAAAAGCACATCGCTCCATCCATCAGTTCTAAAGGGGGCCTGTGAGATTGGATGGGTATTTTCAGAGATATAAGTATTGATTTAATATCTCAGCATTCATACCTTGAGGTCCTCTCAAAGATTGGCAGGCTCAATTTCATTTTAATTATACCTTCAGGTGATGCTGTCTGTACTTAATTGCAAAACATCTGAAATATCACATGTTACAATTGATCTCAACAAACCATGTTCTATATTTAGTACTTTTTCTTCAGGTCCTTGTAGGAAGTAATGTCCAACTTTCAGAGCAGACAGGGCAGACAGAAACAGATGGAGAAAGAAGGGAGGGAGGGAGATTGACAATGGTTTGAGCACGGGAACGAAGGAGAGTGGGAAAGTGGATAATTGTGCTATTTTTAATTTTTTTCCCTAACTTTATATAAAGAAATGTAGTGTACTGCCAGTCCAACGTTTAACAGTGTTACATGTGCAAGGTTAAGCTGAAGCACCAAAAGCGTATTTAAATATTTGGAAGCCAACTTAATGTCAGAAGTCAAGCAGAAAATGTCCCCGTTCCTGTGAGTCCTGTGACATTACATCACATTCATCATCCTCTACTGCAGCATGAAGAGCTGACTGACAGAGAGAGAGAGAGAAAGACTAAAGCAAAATGTTGAGTTCCAAACAGCATTAAGCCACATTAAAGAAGATTAAGGCAAGCAATCAAGTACTGGTTGTCATGGAAACACCAAGCCTTAACTGTTATTAAGTGGAGCTGGCTGGCTAGCCAAGACTACAATGGGGGGGATAAGCTAAATGTTATCTACCCCACCCCCTCCTCCCTCAGCTTTCTGTCTGTAATTCGGGATAACATGACAATCTACATCCCAGATAATCTTTGTCCTCTAAATGTATTTATGCTTGTTCTGCTTATTTATGGCAACACAGATTGTAAAGACATATTCTCTGAGCTCTGCCTCTATCTATCAACAGTTTTGGATCCACGGGTAATGTTTCAAAGTTATTAGGTCTTTTAGTAAAGCTTCTTATAGGTTCTGGAGAATTTCACAACTTTTTTTAAAAAACTGGAACACTGACATTTAGACTAGAAGTATACAATAAACTGAAAAAAGAAAAAAAGAAAAGAAAAAAAGGAGAGGGCTCTTGACAAGCAGACAGCTAAAATTCAAGCTTAAATGTAAGTGCTAGGCAATGCAGTGTCATGAGTCAAGTCCCCAGCACAGAGAGAAAGAGAGCGAGAGAACATAAGGACCCCATTGTGTACAGTATTCTAATTTGAGAAATGTTATTTCAAGCCAAGCACTCATGAACATATTATGCAGCACATTATGCACTCATTATGCTTTACGAACTATCATTTGCCTCTGCTGGATGTTGAAGGATATTATATCTAGTGAGCAAAATCAAATATTAAATATGCGTGGTTGTTTTACTGTGTAAAACAAACTCTCAGTATCAGTTTTTGAATGACAATAAATGTTTACTCTTTACTGATCAAATTATAAAACTGAATTAAAACCGCAAGCGGTGATGAAGGGCCCCTGTGAATGTCGGGGTGTGTCGCGACCGCGGGAGTGCAGCAGCGGAACGTGGCTAAGCAGCATGCTGTGCAGTTTGATTTGTGTAAAAGTCGTAGTACTGGCATGTTGAAATAGGCAACGTAATGAAGATCACATAAAATTTTGACTTAGAGCAGTTCAGGCTGGCACTGTCATGATAGCTATGATATTTGGAGGAAATTGAGCATTGTATATAGGATGTAGTACTTACTCTTTGCTGTAGGGAGTGCTATGGTTGAAGTTGACTATTGTTGTGTTAAAGTGTTCAGAGGTCAACCCTGATCAGACAAAGACAAAGATCAGACAAAGTGTCTGTGATCAGGCCAACCCTGATTATACATGTGAAATTTGGAGCAAATCTGACATTGTGTATGGGAGGTAGTACTTATTCTTTGCAGTAGGGGGCACTATGGTTAAAGTTTATTATTGTTTTGTCATTGTACCAGAGGCCAACCCTGAACATACCTGAGAAATTTCAAAAAGACGGCCCCTTCTCCTCACACTGTGGGGGGGGTGAATTTTTTTATAACTCATCGGATTTTATTCTATTAAGGAAAACGGCTATGCCCATATTTGGTTGTGGCAGATTTGATTGACAGCGCTGCGCGCTGCATCTGTCTGTCAGGTCAGCAGGTCAGGAGGCTAACAGCTTGATCCGTCTGATTTCTCCTCTTTCTTACTTCGTTTGGAGAGTTTGTTTAACACATACCTGACAACATACATGGCTTGCTGTGTGGTTAACAGACCATCCAACAAGTTGATGCTTCAGTTTTTTTCGGTAAGTGATATAGTAGTGTTATATTTACTGTATACTTGTGTGTCTGTATTTATATTTACGGACCTAGCTTGTTTAGCGTTAGCTTGTAAACCAGTCGGCTAACTGTACTCAGTGTAACTCATTATTTACAATGGTTTAGAAATGTTTGTTGTTAAGATGTTGTTGTTGAAAATAATGAGTTTGTGTGATGTTAGAAGCTAAAGGTTCACCTCGGTGGTTAACCACAGACTGTAAATATGGTTATCTGACGTTATGATGAATGTTATACTCCACCTAAATGTGGACATTAAAAAACAAACTTTGTGTAGTAATTATCCGTCAGTTACATAAACTGAACTGAACCTAATGTGCTGTGTAGGTTATAGAGGATGACATTAAAGTTACATGGTTAATGTAGTGTCTTAAGATTTGTGCAAACTGTTAACAAATAAAAAAACTTCACTTTGTAAGAGCATCTGTAACCATTAAGAACTATATTAATAACCATATTAATTTTCACTGAACTCATACACAGAATATAGCAGTAGAAATATCAATAACATATGAAATATGTATGAAAATAAGATTTAAAGCACATAGATATAAAGTATAAGAAATAGTTTGAAGAGTACAGCCATGTACTGAGCTCATGTTAATAATAAATGAATTACTGTATGTTCTGTACTAAAGCACAGAGAGTTGGGACCTGTTAATGATTTAAATAATTCAGGTAATATTTGTTTCATGTTAAGATGAAGTACTATCCACAATAAACTGCTTAATTTTTCCTCACACAAAATCTGAGACAGTTTGATGTGGAATATCATTCTGCAAGTGAGTGAGAGAGCTGAAAACCTTATTGCACGATTACAATAAGGTTTATCTTCTTAACTTTGAATAGATGTTGATTACCTGAATACTGTACCTTTGTTGTCTGGGTAGTACACTGTTGAATTTATAAATGTGCTCTTACACACAGATGAATACAGAAAAATAGATGAGAACAAAAAAATGATTTAATGAATAATTTATATTTGCTCTCTTTCTTTGCCATCCTGAAGACCCCTCACTAAAAGTCCATGTTCTCCTGGATCCATGTCACATGCTCAAGCTTCTTCAGAATGACTTTTCAACAGTCGAAGTTCTGGTGAGAGAAGATGGCCAGCAGATAAGACGGCAGTACATCAACGAGCTCCACAAGCTTCAGGAGAAGGAAGAAGGTTTGCACCTTGGAAGACTGTATTCATGCTGTTCAAATAAAACTAGATCTCCTCCAAACAACTTGCAATCAAACTATTTTCTTCCCATTTTAAAACCCTTTGTCCAGTTCAGATGGGAGAAGTTGATATTATGTGATATTGATCTGGGAAGACTACATTTCTAAATCATTTTTAACTGTGTTTTTATTCACAAGTTATTGATCTTATTTAATCTCGATGTATCTTGATTTAAGAATGGGGCTGTGTTTAAGGTCATCATTTTGCAATGACTCTGTTCCATCCCACTTTCAGAAATGAACTGCATTAGTATTTATCAAAAGAATAAAAGGTTGTGTAAAAGTAGACTTCCTTCCCTAAGCTATTGAGTTTTTTTAGCCTTGTCGTTTCAAATCTGAAATGTATACTCATAAGTAGACATAAAGGAGTGCATTTATATAGAAATATTTATTTAATCTGAAAAACAACATTAAAAAAAGTCTGTTTTTACAGCAGAGATTAACATGTTTACAGCCTGGTTCAAAAAAACCAAATAGGTGTGATTAGCTCATGTCTTGATGGACACACACTGTACGGGGGGGGGGTGAATGTTTTGATGACTCATCAGTTTTGATTTGATGAAGGATAAGAGTTATTCACAATAAGGCGTGTAGCTGACCAGCTTGACAGGCGGGTGCGGTGTAACGGTTTGTCAAGAGGCCTAAAACCTGTCTCAGCTCTCAGCCTGTGGGTGACATCACTCAGGCCATCCGGGGGAGACCTCCCTCACAGCGAGCTGTTGAAGAGAAGCAACCGAAGTCCACCCCAGAAGAACCAACAAATGTAGATGTTGTTGAGGCTCAGGTTTCTTCCTCTGTCTCTGCAGCTCTCTGGGCACCTCGACGGACAAGTCCCCAATAATCCACACTGTGTCTATAGGAGAAATACAAAGGTGTTCAATTAATGCCTCAGACAACACAAAATGTACAGTTAACTACATGTGACAGCTCAGGGTGTTTTTTTGTTATTAACCACATCTGCAGGAATAATATTGAACAAGGTAGCTGCAACTCCTAATAATAGATGCCAGTCTTAAACACTATTTTTTCTAATACTTAAAGTTTTTGGTGTGAAGCTGACACTGTCCACAGACTTCATGACTTCACGGGGTTCAATAGAAAACAAATGTCTTATCATAAATACTATATAATTATTTTTCAATTGTCATGTTCACCTCATCGCTGTTGACATCAGTAAATATAAGACACAGACATTTCTCTTTTTGTCAGAACAGTAACATGAACTGTATGTTTTGTAATATTGATTTCTTCTGGATGTCTCACATTTATTTAAAGTCTATGGATAAAACTGTGTTAATGTATTGCTCTGCTAACACTGACAAAGTCTAACTGCTCTGACAAATAACTAATAAACATAATTGTATATTTAAAAAAGTGTAGTTTTAAGACTTTAATTAAATATTTGAGTTGAATATAATTTGTTTTAACTGTGTTGTAGAAAAGTTAAATGTTAACTTACTGTTTGTAGAGTTTTCTCAGGACGAGCAGGAATAGTTGATGATAGCAGCCTAGCTGTTAGCTATGCTGTCAAGTGGACCGCTAACGTCGAGCTGAATGGGCGGAGTTAAGTCCCGCCGGTCCCGCCTTACTGCTGTCGTTAGGTTGATCCGAAGTTAGGTTGAGACTGCAAATCCAATATGGATGCGGCCGTCGATTGGACTCATTTTCTGCCTATGTAACAGACGGGTCAGGGTTCGTCCAGTAATATTTACAGTCTATGGATCATACCTATGTAATTTCAAAAAGATCAGACAAAGTGTATAAGAGTTACAGCCACTTCCTGTTTGATGGCGATGTGATTTGTGGACTTCCTGTTGAGTTTTGGGCGTGCGTTGAAGAGGCTTTTTTGTAGCTTTTGTCATGTTGGAAATATATAGTAAAATTCAGAATTGTAGGTTCAACGTGCTGCTGGGGCTGAATGTTTGAAATATTGTAAAGGGCGCCACTGAGCCATTAAGCCATGCCCACTCACTTAAATGGTTTAAGATGTTTGACTTTACTACCAGAATTATATGTATGAAGTTTCGGGACAGTACGACTATGTTAAGCCCCTGAAAAAACTACTTCCTGGTTGATGGCGAGCGACGCGTCCGTATGGCGACAGCATTGGACGTAGGCATTTGAGCTTGAAAGTGTTGTATGGCCAAGGTGTTAGCATGGTCCACACACATTTTGAGGGGAAAATGAGCTACCGTGTAGCAATGGCTAATGCTAATTGAGAAGCAGTAATTTCCTGTTGTCAACAGGTGGCGCTGTGACTAATCAAAAAATTTCGATAATGGATGTGTTCAGGGCCCATATCATGCATGAGAAATTTTAATATGATTGAACACTAGATGGCAGAGATTTAAGCATTTACTTTTTTGGCAACTTGCCAAAACGCTCTAAAAACTTAAAACGCACACCACAGCCACGCCCTTTGACGAAATAACGTGCAGAGCACAACGAGATATGCTGAGCCTGTCTAGCATGCACTGACACTGAGATTGCATCGATCGGATGAGCGCCCTAGGGCAAGTGCTTTAAAATAGGAAGGCTGAAATCAGTGATTTTGAGCGATTTTGGGCCACTTCTGTGAAATTCAACTTTAATTTGTGGACTTCCTGTAGGATTTTTTGAAACGCCTTAAGAGGATTTTTAGTCCGTCCCGAGAAGCTTCATATGCGTACCAATTTCCGTGAGTGTACGTGAAAAAAGCCTTTATGGGGAGGCCATTTTGAATATTTCAAGGGGGTGCCACTGAGCCATTTTGCAATTTTTTTTCACGAAACCCCCAAAATATCAAATTTTTCGCGAGACCTGATGACCGTGGAAAGTTGAAAGGCACGTTCAGGCCCTCAAAAGTGGCCGCAAAGAGGAGGAACAATAAAAAGAAGAAGAATAATTGCTAGGGTTTCAAGAGGGTCCTCGCACGGTTCGTGCTCGGGCCCTAATAAAACTGGTGCATATTTCAATCATCAATCAATCAATCAATCAATTTTTATTTGTATAGCATCAACTCATAACAAGTGTTATCTCGAGACACTTTACAAAAAGCAGGTAAAAGACCTTACTTATTGCTATGTTACAAAGATCCGGCCTATCCATTATGAGCACTTTTAGCAAAGCAGCAAAAGTTACAGTGGTAAGAAAAAACTGTCTTATTAAAAGGCAGAAATCTTCGGCCGCAGCCCCGGCTCATGACGAAACAGCCTTCACAGGCCTAGACTGCGCCGGGCTTGGAAAGGGATTGGGGGAGAGATGGGATAAGATGCAGGAAGAGGGATAGGGAGCAAGGGGGTGGGGGGAGGCAAGCGGTCCATCAACAATCCAGTGGGGAGGGGGTTGTTCTGGCAGGCCATCCATCAACAATCCGGTGGGGGGGGGGTATATAACTGTATATTATAATAAACAATAATATATATATATTAGAAAAACACATTAAAATAGCAACCCAAAAGTAAAGGCCCATTAAAAGTAGCAGCAATAAAATAAAGAAGTTCTTTTAAACAATATTGTATTATTAATACAATCTGCTTAAATTACTGCACCATTACTGTCAACACTGTTTTCACTCATAATGTAAATCCTCTGAGGGAATTTTTACTTCTGTTTTTGTCACAGCATGATCAGATTCTATACATTTTGCCTTTGCATACAGCATTCAGGGAGCAGGCTAATGTCACTGGCTTGTGTTCTCAAATGAAGGTTTCTCTTTAAATTAGAAGCTTGTTGCTTTGTAGACTTTTGTGTTGCTGTCCAGATCATTTATTTTTCCTTCCACTTGCAGTGCATGGGTGCCAGCCCCTTTAACAGCAATAATCCAGAAGTCAGGAACAATGCTATGATCTCATGAAGCTTCTCATTAATCTTTTAGTCACCTGAAAGTGTCTAGGTTCTGATGGAAGAAATACAAAGTTTATGTTCCACTCTTAACTGTATTTTTTTGTTAGATGGCATTGCTAGTGTATGAGTCACAGGGTCCGTATTAAAAACATAATCAGCCAAGCTAAGAGTCTGTAGTGTTCATTGTTGAAAAAAGATTACAATATGACGCCTTTCACAAGAGATTTGAGTTTAAAACTCTGAACATGACCTACTCCTGAGCGGGTAAGGACTACACAACAATCTGCCTGGGTTATCTAGACAACTTTGTGAGGCAATCTCTGGCTTTAGGATGTTGATAAAGCATCACTCTCATTTTTTTTGCTCTGAGTGCAAGGTTTTCCTCTATGCCAATAAAAGACAAGTTTGTTGTGTGTGTGACCTGGTTTGTATTGAAGTAGACACACAGTATAAAATAAATAAAATATCAAATGGACAAAATGGAGAGGTGGCTGGCCTTTCTTGTTCAGCACAGATTCTGTTGAAGGGAGAAAACGCAGCAGCACCAGCAGTCATAATTCTCAACTCCTCCCTCATTACTAGGTCAACAACCCACAATCCCTGCATGCTCGTCTTCCATTACACAGAAGTGTCGACACTGCTCATCCAGGAAGTAGCTTTGGCTCCTGCAAATTGAATTGGGATCATTAATATTCCACTCGGGCCCCTGTGCACTCGGGCGGGGCTCTACACGGCGAGGTGGAGAGAGACGTATAATGTTTTGTCAGCATATGTACTGGGCCCTGTCCATCTGCGCGATGGGGCCTCACAGCAGCACTAAAATCTTGCTCCCCTCCTGTTACACTGCCGTGGAAAGTGGTACATTTAAGGGTGCCACATGGGGAGAGCAGGGGAAATGTTCTCTTTATAGTTCTTGGTGTATGTGTGTTTTTCTGACCTGTGTTTGTGTGCATGTGCCAGCATGCGCTTTGGAGTGTATTACACAAGTGCAAACATGCAAATTCTGGCCTTTCATGACCATGTGAGTTGTGCAGCTTACACTACAAGTCCCTGTTCACCATACTTCAACAGAGGTCACCTGTTTGCAATCTGGGGACTGTTCTTTCTCTTCCCCTTCCTATTACCCCATTAGCTTTTCCCCTGAGGCACCTTATCCTTACTGCCATCTGCTGGCACGGCATGCATACTGATTAATTAACAAACGCATCTAAAAACAGTCTGGGCACTCATTAAAACACTCATTATATAGGACATCCACAGGGCTACATGTCAGAAGTGTGTCACAGATTCCTTAAGTTTTTGAGCTTTGAGGTTCAGCAAACTCTTGGTTTTTGCTTCCCTCGCTCTCTGCCCTCGTCCTCGATAACATCGGGAGCTGAGCTGAAAAAAGGAAGTAGCTTGGGAATCATCCTCTAATAGGGGCCAAGAAAGGGGGGATGATTGAAGTGATGAGGCTTCAAGGAAAGGTCGAAGATTTGAGGTCCAGCCAGGCATATTGTGTGTTGCAGAGATGTCAGATCCGACAGAAGTACGATCATGAGCCCCCGGGGAATTATTGGCTATTAGATGTTTTATGGGCATTGTTTAAGACGCAAATTGGTTGGACCTCCAATAGGATCTTTACATTATTGGATGTATTTTTTACATTTGTGAATGTGTGCCAGAGTGAGTTCGGGAATATTTATGCACAGATTGTAAGATTGTAACCACTTATACCCCCCGCTGCTCCTGGAGATTCAAATCGAGGTTAAGTATTATCTTGCGCTTACACACAATCACATGCACTCGTGCACACACTTTTGGATAACCTCCTTAATGCAGGATCAGTGGATCAGCGACGAGGAAGTATTGATTAATTGCAACTGATGTGACCTAGTGCCATAAAGAAAGAATTGAAAAACAATGTTAAAGGAAGACAAAACAGGATGGAGTTGGTGGAGGTCTTTTCTCAGCCACACACACACACACACACACACACACACACACACACACACACCACACCACACCACACGGACACATAAACCATTATCTGGAAACATCTGTCCACCCTTTTGACCCGCCTCAGCTCAGGTCAAATAAGGCCGATTAGGCTGTAGTGAGATGGATGGGAAAGATACAGATTGAAGAGTGTGTGTGAGTATGTCAGTAACCTTGTCTGGTTTTTATGTTGCGTAGTGTAATGTGTGTCGCAGGCCAGAGGGCTGAAGCAGTATAATCCTGACAGTCATGTCTATCACAGTAAGGCACACATGAGCACTGGGAAGATTCCTCAAGTGTAGTGCCACAACAGTGTGTTTGCTTCTACTCTACTTTAGTTCTATGGAAGAGGGAATTAGGGGATCCATTCAAATTCTGATAACAATGACAAATTAGGTTTAGGTTTATAGGAGGTAAATCACAAGCAAGGGTCAAGATGTTTGGTGTTGGAAGCATTGTGTGTAGTCCAAGTGGTCTGCTCAGCTGGCTTAGGTTCACTGTAAAATCAAAAAGTCCTACTTACTTGTAATTCATAGCCATTTAAAGTAATATGATTTAAATTGAAACTAAGAAAATAAAATAAAAATGATACACTATAGAATACATTGGTACAATGTTTAAATATATAATTAAGATGGCATTACGCATGGCTACATAAAGCAGTGGTTAATCCAGGAGGGTCAGTCAGGCCAAGAATAAGGAGAGAAAAATGGATTGACAAAACAACTAAATCCTTAACAAAAATTAAGAAAATGTACAAGTACAAGTTCATTTGGCTAGGGATTTTTTCTTTGTTTTGAATAAAAGTTTTTATCGTCAATTATCATCTCAAAATCAGAAAACTTTCAATTCCGAGGCAGTCGGGATGCTAACTTTAAAAAGAAACTCAAACAACGCGTTTTTTTGCATGACAGTCTGGAAACCCAAGAGCTATTATCAAACAGCCTAAACATTTCAATCTCTACTAACTAAGTGTCTATTTTTAATTGCACAGTTTAAGTTTGATTCATCTAGGGGTATTCTTCAAATCTTTTTTCAGGTTAATATGTATGTATGGGGAGGGGGGGGGGGGGTTAATTTGTAACAAATGTTTCATGTCATGTACATCTTTTTAACCTGCTACTGGATGCTTTGAATTTCCCTCGGGATCAATAAAGTATCCATCTATCTATCTATCTATCTATCTATCTAACAAACATCAGTTTATAAGTGAAGGTAATAATCCAGTTATGTAAAGGTCTTAGTTTCTCTTTAAAGGAACTTTATTAGTTGTTAATTTCATGCACTGACCCTGTGTCATGTTTATGTACTGTTCTTATTTACTGTGTGGAAGCGAGAATGTGTCAGTGGGTGTGTGTCTGTGAATCTGCCTCTGATTGGACAGTTCAGACAGAATTGCTGCGACTGGATTGGACCATGACTGATATTTTTCTGCCTTCATAAACACATCAGAATAAATGAAGGGAAACACACTTTGTCACTAGTATTCATACTTTAATGACTTGTAAAAGTCTCACTGATGTTTAGACATATAGACACCATAGACTCTGAATTAGCTTGCAGATTTTCCTTGCAGGTCAGTTGTCTACCGCTCTGTGTTGCACATACTGTATCCCCTGACTGCAGGAGTCTATGTTAAGCTGTGTCTGGTGCAGCGCTGGCCTCCTTAAGTATTTTCACTTGAGTCTCACGGTATGTGAGCTGAAACCCCTCAGGCTCAAATCTGTGTGCTTGGAACTGTTCTGTTAAGTGATGGCAAGCTAAGCGGCAGCCTTGTCTGTGCCGATATACATTAATGGAATTTAGCCTAAACAAGATAGTAAGCGTGTTGTCTGTGTTCATTTACATCAACCTCTTCACAAAACAAACACTCTACTCACTGTAAATACCACAGACACAATCCTGTAATCAACATATAGCTATTTCACCAGCATACACACCAATGGGTTTAAACATAATCAAAGAAATGAAAGATGTCAGATCCTCCTGTCAAACAGAGCAGAATAATGAAATGTTGAAATGATTTTTCTTAGAACAACTTCAAATCAGCTTTTGACTGTGCACAAATTCAATTCAACTAAAGATGTGCCGCCGAGCTCCTCTGCTCACTTGTTGTCTAGAATTAAGGAGTCTTTTAACTAAAAACAACAGAATTTATGTGACATAATAGGGGCCAAAAGTGGACAGAATTTTACACTGCCTGCTTCCCTTTAGTAGTATTGTTTCCAAGAAGAGGAATTTCCTCTCAAAATGCATGACTGCGTGTATCTCTCCTGTTGTGTTCAAATCGTAGGATTTTGCAGACCTGCACTTTTCTTCATCAACTTTGCTGGACTTAATCAATAAAAGCTGATCGGAGAGTATGAGGAAGAAAAGAAGAAAGAGTCGGCGATATCTTCTTCATTATATATTTAAAAGGTGCCTCAAAAGGCCAACGGAGCAGATGCAAATGATCACTCAGTCACAGACCTTATGGAACCTGCCAGGTTGACTCCCACAGCTGTAAAGCTTCAAGTTTTACTACCGCAATTTACACTAGAGCTTTTTTTATGCTCTCATGTTGGGAGAAATAATCACTTATCAAATGCAGTGACTAGATTTAACTTTAAAGCTAAGACTCCATCGTTTACTTTGCAGTCATAAGCACACACACACACACACACACACACACACACACACATAGCACCACTCTTAATAAGGACATGCCTCGTCTGCCAAATCCACATCAATATTTCATATATACCACACTATTTATCCACTTCGTTTATCATTTATGAATGTTATTTATTGTGTGTGTGAGTGCGCATGCAGAAGATTTTTTTGTGTTTATACGTCTTTTGTAAGTGTGCCATTTAGATAATGTCACGGCAGGCCATAAGCTCCTCTGGCATCTCTAACGATGGTAGACAGCAATCGACAAGGCTATTCTCTCTGAATAAACAAGTGCCCCCTCTTCTGAACACTCAACCCTTAATTATTCATACAGAGCTGAATGGGACATTGTTTATCAAGGCTTTGGCACTAGGGGACCTTGTGCTCTGGGCTATAGACCTATGTCTGTGTGTGTGTGTGTGTGTATGTGTGTGTGTGTGTGTGTGTGTGTGTGTGTGTGTGTGTGTGTGTGTGTGTGTGTGTGTGTGTGTGTGTGTGTGTGTGTGTGTGTGTGTGTGTGTGTGTGTGAGAATGCAGGGAGGGGAGTGAAAAAGATATTGAACTATCTCATGCACAGGCAGCCAACATTCTAATTGGTAATTAAAATACCTTTGACAAACTAGCTTTAGCTGTCTGCTTGCTATTGGTATGCTAATGAGGGATGAACAGGTAAACTGTGTTCCCACTAGAGGGAAAGAGAGGCTGAGGAGAGTCTGTGATGACACTAATGTGTTCTCTTTAAAACAGCTTTTTAAGAGTAAAAACGATCTTAGCCCAGTGAGTGTTTCAGCAGTTTTAAAGAAATAATCTCCCTCAATCTTTTTTTGTTGTTGTCGATGATGCAGCACTTTTGTGTTGTTTTGTCTTGAAAATGTGATAAGCTCAATTGAACTTGATGTGCACATACACTGCCAACAGATTTCTCTAGCACCAATGTATCTTTCTTACCCCTTATTCTTCTACCTTGAGGGTTTGTTGAATTTCTGTCCACAGCAAACCGTGACAAGCTTACTGTATGTGAGTACATTCAAAAATGTGTTTTCATCCAAACAACAATCTCACTGGGCAGGACAAGTTATAGTTTAGCACTCACAATGTTACTAGCAAGAGCGTAATGGAACTAATTAAACACATATATTGTTCTGTCCTCTAGACAGGGACACTGGGAGTCAGTTTCATCTGTGGGTTGCTGAGAGTCTTTCTGTATGATTTCATTTATTCATCAGGGACGATACATGTAGGCATTGTTACATCTAATTAAAATGCAAACGATGCAACGTATGAAGGACTTCTAGCCATGGCTCATTTTCAGTCCTTGTGGCTGGTAAGGCTTTTAGGAATTAAAACAACAAAATAAACCAAATAACAACACTATAAAATAGACAGGCAGAGACGTAGATAAATAGAAATGAACAGTAAAGCAGACAAAGACAGGCAGATTGATGATAATGATTCAAATGTAAGAATATAGAACAATAACCAAAATTAAAACTAAGAACAAACAAAATGAAAAAAATGCTGTGCTATATGAAAGATATAACTTTGTTTAAGCCGTTGTTTAGCCTTGTTATTAAAAGCTTTTGAGTCAGTTAATGTTTGTATTTCTGATGGTAGGTTATTCCATTGGTTGGCCTTAAACCAGAGACTGCCTCATGGTGTCATTCTTTCTACTGCGCTAATTCATCTATTATTAATTAATTTCAATATACACGGTTATTATTAATTTTTCATTTCAATTCAATTTATTTTGTATAGCGTTAACTCATAACAAGTGTTATCTCAAGACACTTTACAAAAAGCAGGTAAAATACCTTACTTTTTGTCTGTTAACATTACAAAAGAGCAGGTAAAAAGACCTTACTCATTGTTATGTTACAAAAAGCAGGTAAAAGACCTTACTTATTGCTATATTACAAAGACCCGGCCTATCCATCATGAGCACTTTAGCAAAGCAGCAAAAGTTACAGTGGTAAGAAAAAACTGCCTTATTAAAAGGTAGAAATCTTCGGCCGGATCCCCAGCTCGGGGTTGATTACTGAAAGTATTATCAGCAGCTCATACCCGCTAGAGAACATTTTACACTTCAATAGACAACAATCCTAAAGTTTGTTATTAGTGAACAGAGCAGTGAGGGTGGCGAGCGGATGGGCAGACATATAGATGCTTGTTGTACCCATGTTGTTCTAAACTGAGTTACATTGGAACAGATGATCAATTGAGGTTCTTTTGTTCTTGTCCATCCACCTCTGCACTGTCCCTCACTCTGGCTTATCTGTATGAACTCTCTCTCTCTCTAATGGGGCAAGCCCACTTGCGAACCAAGCTAGCAGTTCCACTTTTTGTCCGCTTGAGTCCCTCATACATCAAATAAATAATGTTGTTTTAATTTAAAATACTCCTTCATTCTTGAAAACAAGTGAGCAGAGGAGCTGGGCAGCGGTTCTGAAGCCAAATGTAATTTGTGCATGGTCATTAGTTGATCTGAAAATCTAGTGCAACATGCCTGCTATGTCAAACAGGATAATCTGACCCTGTATACTCAAATATTTAAACTCTGAGCTGCTGTAAATTGTATCACTCTGCAGGAAGAACATTAAACAAGGTACAGGCTCTACTGTAGTAAACAGACCAAAAAAGAAATCCCACATTCTGGTGTTCTACATCTATATATAGAACAGGGTAAACATAAAAGTACACTTTCTGATAAGCTGACGGTTTTATTTGTGCCCGATTTTAATTACACTCGAGGGCGGCTGTGGCTCAGTTGGTATAGTCATTGTCTCTCAACCGGAGTGTCCTTATTGCTCCCTCTGCTTCAGCGGCGGTGTGTTTGAATGGGATTAGTTACTTCTGATGGTGTCACTACACAGCAGCCTCTACCATCAGTGTGTGAATGTGTAGGTGTGACATGCAGTGCAAAAGTGCTTTGAGTAGTCAAAAGACTAGAAAAGCTCTATACAAGCTCAAATCTATTTACCATTTACCCCTACTTGCCTGGAGATGCACTTTTGTCATTTTCAAACTGCTATAATTTGTTGTTTCAAAAACAAATGATGTACCACTTAATTGTTAGAACAAAGAACCTCTACACAACTGGTCTAAAATGTAAAGCATCTCTTTCCAGTTTCTAAAAATCCATATAAAATAAGAGGGACACCCTGATTTATTTCAAGCCAATAACCCTAGAATAAGCCAGAAGTGTTAGAGATCCTTGTTTGCAAAGGGTTTCACAGTCAAATGTATCACTCAGTGTAAATGATTGAATAATTCATCACCTTTATGACACTTGCCTGCTGGCAGCAGAAACAGATGTTAAAAATAATAACTATTATAATCTTGACGCTGATGGTCTCATATGGCTTTGTAGGTTATATACTGTAGAGGCTTCATCACCATAGAGCCACATAAACTATCACTCAAACTACCCTGAGATGTATCAGAAATAACAAGAATACAAAGTTCTAACATGACCTTCTTCTCCATGTTTTTTTTTTTTTTGTGTTAATGTCACTTCCTTGTGGCATTTAAAGTCTGGTAGCATGTCATCATGTTTTAGTGACTTAAATGCCACGTTAGTAATTACAAAGGAAATGGCAATGCTTTTATGCTACAGGTGTATCTTTCTGCCGTGTAACGCATAATTATGGTGTCAGCTTGGACTAAATGAAGACCAAAGTCTTTGCAGGGTGCTTGCAAGGTGGAACTTGTCAAGATTCACCGACTAGTGCATTAAACTTTACAGTTATTTTCTAACTTTTGAGAAAAAAAAGGGGGATTCAATTATCTTAAGTATAGTTGTTACCAATGCTGGTAACAATGCAAGGTCTTCACATTAAGGAGGCAAGAAACGGACGTCTGTCCCTCTATCATCATTTTCACCTTTACTTCTCCTTCAACCTTCTTTTACAAAAGCCAGCCTCCTCTATACTCACTTCCTCACCTTCCTATCTCATCATACAATGCCACCCCTCCTTCAACCACTACACCATCCTGATCTGCATGCTCCTCAGAACTCCCCCTTCTCATCCCTTCTACCACCTTCTCCCTGCCTCCCTTTTTCTCCCCAATTACAAAGCACTGTCAGCTGGGTTGTCAGTGAGGCACTGAGGAGTGCAGGGCCTAAGCAGAGGCATGGCTGTTTGATCATTCTCTGCAAATCCGCACAGAAAGCCACCCTGGATAAGCACACACTTTAAAGATAACCTCCTTGTATTATTTAAATGGTAATAGGCTTTCTATGGGCTCAAACCTACATTTATTATTGTGCAAATGAGCTAATTTCCCCATATCTGTGCTGTCGTTAGAGCTGGCATGTTTAGTTGTCTGAACATAATTAGAATTATTGTACTGTAAGGAAGAGAGAAGAGGACGAGAGAGAAAAGGACAGTGAAGAGAAGGGAGCTCATCGCGGGACAAGCTGAAAGTTTCCTTTGAGAAAGAAAGAAACATTCCCACTTTCTTTTCATCCTACAGATTTATGGATCATCCTAATTTCCCCCTCTTCGTTTCGTCTGTCCAATGAGTCTTCTGGCACAATTTTTCTTCTGTGAAGGAGCTGCTTTGCTCTAAGTGTGGGAGTGGAGAAAAGCGAGAAAGGGAGAGACAATAGCAAATAATGTACCATGGATATACAGATGGTGCTGAGAGTACAATCAATGTGGGACAAATCAATTTCAATATCAGGGATCTGTTGGAGGCCCTCAAGCCCTGCTGCAGCAAACCAAAGACAGCTCTGATGTATAACCCTCAGTGAGACAACATTGTGAACGAGAGTGTGTGTGTGTGTGTGTGTGTGTGTGTGTGTGTGTGTGTGTGTGTGTGTGTGTGTGTGCGCGTGTCTGCGTGTGTGTGCATGTTTGTTAGTTAGGACTATAAAACAGAGCACTTAGACGTCATGTAGAGACAGTCAGTTTTATTTCACCCACCATGGATTTCTCCAGTCAGATTACAATTTCCATATACAAGCTGAAAAGCAATGGATGCCTGATTACATCCACTTTGTATAAAAAACCAAACTCTATTTGGAAGGCATCAGTTACACTGTGTCAATGATTATTCTGTAGTACCATTTAAGTCTTTGAAAGCAGGAATTCAACATACATCACAAGTAAAGGCACAGGAAAGTGCTGCATTGCACATTCTTTGTTGACAAAGATTTCCTAACATTCCCAAGAGTTATTTACATCATATTTTAATATTTATATCCTCTCCATTGGCATGTTCAATCTACATTCAGTTTAAATAATTTCTGTTCTTTTTTCTTTTCTTTTTTTTGGGCCATGTTTGCCTGTAATGATGGGACAGCTGAAGAGAGACAGGACATATTTGGAGGACAGAGAGGGATTGACCAGAGGCGCTGCTTGTCAAAAGGCAAGGCAGGCAATTACTTGGGGCCCCAGACCAGTAGGGTGCCCCTGAGGGCTAACAAACTTAAACCAAAGCACTAACCAAAATGTGTAAATTTTGCAACAATCGTAAGAAAAAACCTGCCTAAGGGGACCACATCTGACAGCACTCCCTTTCATTGCCCTGCTAAGCATAGCATGTTGTATCATTGCTGTGAAAACCAAAGTTCGTCATTGAAAGTCAACAAAGAAAAATAAAGAGAAATTATCTGTCTACAGGAGAGAAAAAAGAAACAGGGAGAAAAGAGGAAGAGGAGTAAGCGTTAGGACACTGGTGTACATGATGGTGATGAAGGCGGGTTGGAGGGCCCCCCATCTAAGTTTTGCCCAGGGCTCCAGCAGACTCTAGACTCACCACTGATAGACGATAAGGACCATAGCCTCTGTCTATGGGCTGCATGCTGTAACCCCTAAAATTAACCTGCAGCCTGATAAAAGATTAATTCAATGTGATCATAGTTTGAAATCAGTTCCTCATTGGCTCAAAAATATTACAATTTTAAAATATGTAAGTGATGTTTATAAAAGGCATGTTAATACTGAATGAGCTGATTTCCTAAGAATGGATTGCAGCCTTATTAAACAGCTCCAAATGAATCCTTTGCGTGTATTTTGTGAATGAGAGAATGTCTATTCAACTTATTTGCACAGGTTAAGAAGGCACAAAAGCTGCACACTGCTCCAATCATAAGATATTAGTTTCAAACAGAGAGTACCAAGGACTTGCTTGAGGCATAGGCAATAAGGGTGATCTCATAGGACACCTGTTTGTAGGGGGCTGCTGGTGTTCGCACCAAACATCATAAAAGTAGTCACAAATTCAATGAGAAATGTCACACTGTCCACTTCTTCACTCCTCTACTTCTGCTCGTTTCAGTGTCTCTCTCTCTCTCTCTCTGTCTGTCTCTCTCTCTCTGACTCTGTTTCTCTCTCTCTCTCTCTGTCTCTCTCTCTCTCTCTCTCTCTCTCTCTCTCTCAGTCTCTCTCTCTGTCTCTCTCTCTCCCTCTCTGTCTCTCTCTCTGTCTCTGTCTCTCTCTATCTCTTTCTCTCTCTCTCTTTCCCTCTCTCCCTCACTACACACTTCACAATTCAAGTTCCAGCAGCAGATCAGAGATGTCTCAGGGTTCATGTCCTGGTGCAAAAAGAAAGCAGTCTCTTCTGACTGTTCTGAAACAAAAGTAAGACCCTAGTAACTTTTTTCAAAATGTCGCCTAATAAGGCTATACATTTCTTTTCATCATGAGGTGCTATTGTTTAATTAGCTGATAATACAGCATGATTTTATGAGAGCCAGTCAGAAAGAGAGAGAGAGAGAGCTTGAAAAGTAATACCCTAGATCCATATTGAATCATACAATCAGCTCTTTGTTTGATTTCCGTGTTGCATGAAATGTATAAAGAAGGTTCTCTGTAGCAGAAAAATGGCTTTTCTAACATTAATGAGTGTTCTTCACTTTTGTCCAACGTGATGATGCAGTACTTGGGGGTCGATGGGTCTAGAGAGCAACAATAGTGAGATCCAGCCCTGAGAGTGCTTGTGTTCCAGCTACTACCAAAATATTGAAGAGAGTGAGTATGTGTCTTAAGATAAGCAACATAAATATGGTCTTTACATTTACCTTTGCAGGTGCCATGTTATTCCATTGGAGACACATTTTAAAAAGGCTGGTAATAGATCTTCTGTCCCCTGTCTTTAAGAGACAGAGACATGATGTGACTCCTTCTTACAAGGAGACCTGGGGCCCTATTCCAGTATTTCCCTGTGATCCCTAAGAAGAGCCTGAGGACATAGCTGTGGAGAAGGATGGCTAGGCAACCTGGCTGCCAAACTTCCTGAAACACCTGCCAACATAATAATAGCCCACAAACATAATCAACCACAAACGTAATACAGATGTGCAGCGTAACAAATCTGCAAATATTATTGCTGTTACATCTGCAGGTCATTTTGTATCATGTTTGTATTCGGCAACTGCTTTTACGTTTGTGGGAAATGTATTACATTTGTTGAATAATTACGTGAAAAGCTACGTTTGTGGTTTATTATGTTTGTGAGCTGTTATTGGGTTGGCAGGTGTGACACTCTCCTAGACCTGGATATGAACTGTCACACCAACAAATGAAAAACAGAAGACTATGGGGGACAACGGCGGACCATTTTTTCTGCGTCGAAACCGTCAACCTGTCTTTTGGACCCAATCCCAACCAAGCTGTTTAAGGAAGTCTTTCCCTTAGTTAGCAACTCTATATTAGTTATGATCAATTCGTCTTTACTGGCAGGCTATGTACCCCAGGCATTTAAAGTAGCGGTAATCAAACCTCTACTTAAAAAGCCTGCTCTGGATTCAGGAACTCTGGCTAACTACAGGCCTATATCCAACCTTCCTTTTTTCTCGAAGATCCTGGAGAAGGTGGTAGCTAAACAGCTGTGTGACTTTCTCCATGACAACAGTTTATTTGAGGAGTTTCAGTCAGGATTTAGAGTCCACCATAGCACTGAGACTGCACTAGTTAGAGTTACAAACGATCTACTTCTAGCTTCAGACAGGGGACTTCTGTCTGTGCTTGTCTTGTTAGATCTTAGTGCTACCTTTGACACCTTTGACCATCGGATCCTGTTGTACAGACTGGAGCATTTGCTTGGAATTACAGGGACTGCTTTAAGTTGGTTTGAATCCTACTCATCAGACCGATCTCAGTTTGTACATGTTAATGATGAGTCCTCTATGCACACTAAAGTTTGCCATAGAGTCCCACAAGGTTCAGTGCTTGGACCAATTCTCTTTACATTATATATGCTTCCTCTGGGAAATATTATGAGGAAACACTCCATACAGTTTCATTGTTATGCAGATGATACTCAGCTTTATGTATCAATGAAGCCCGATGGCACCAGTCAGTTATGTCAGCTAGAAACGTGCCTTAAGGACGTTAGGACCTGGATGACCAGAATTTTTTTGCTACTGAACTCAGACAAGACTGAAGTTATTGTGCTAGGCCCTAAGAACCTCAGAGAGACTAGTGATTTGACTGTCCTTAGTGACATCAGCCTGGCATCTAGCACCACTGTTAGGAATCTAGGAGTTCTTTTTGATCAAGATATGTCTTTTAGCTCTCACATCAGTCAAGTTTCAAGAACAGCCTATTTTCACCTTCATAATATATCCAAGATCAGGAATATCCTGTCGCAAAATGATGCAGAAAAACTAGTTCATGTATTTGTTACCTCCAGACTGGATTATTGTAACTCTCTTTTGTCAGGGTGCTCTGGCAAGTCTCTAAAGACTTGTGTACTGACCAGAACCAGGAAATGGGACCACATCACTCCTGTCTTGGCTTCTCTGCACTGGCTCCCTATACAGTCTAGAACAGAATTCAAGATCCCTCTTCTCAACCTACAAAGCGCTAAATGGCCAGGCACCATCTTATCTTAAGGAGCTAGTAGTGCCGTACTGTCCCTCGAGAGTGTTGCGGTCCCGGAGTGCAGGCCTGCTGGTGGCACCTACAGTCTCTAAGTGTACTATGGGGGGTACCCCCCCCCCCCCCCCACTGGATCGTTGGTTGATGGTCTGCCAGAACAACCCCCCCCCCCCCCCCCCCCTCCCACCGGATTGTTGATGGACGGTCTGCCTCCCCCCTTGCTCCCTATCCATCTTCCTGGATCTTATCCCATCTCTCCCCCTATCCCTTTCCAACCCCGGCGCAGTCTAGGCCTGTGAAGGCTTTTTCGTCATGAGCCGGGGATCCAGCCGAAGATTTCTGCCTTTTAATAAGGCAGTTTTTTCTTACCACTGTAACTTTTGCTGCTTTGCTAAAGTGCTCATGATGGATAGGCCGGATCTTTGTAACATAGCAATAAGTAAGGTCTTTTACCTGCTTTTTGTAACATAACAATGAGTAAGGTCTTTTTACCTGCTCTTTTGTAATGTTAACAGACAAAGAGTAAGGTCTTTTTACCTGCTTTTTGTAAAGTGTCTTGAGATAACACTTGTTATGAGTTGACGCTATACAAATAAATTGAATTGAATTGAATTGACATAAATGCAAACAGCCAAATTCTTCACTCTGACCTCACACAGATTTTTTTCTTGCCAGCCCTCTAGATTATTTTCCATTTGAGCTCATCGGTTGAGCTAATGTGAGAACTTACCAGTAAATATCCAGGAGAATTCCAAGCGAGTGGGAGTAGGTGATATATTGTACAGTATATTGTATGTGCAACTGGCCAGATCTCTGTTGTCATCAGCTTCAGACTATGCCACTTTCCCTTTTTTGCGTCATGTACTACCTCCTCAGGAGCGCATACGTGAAAATTCAAAATGACCAAGAGTTGGGAAGGTGGCACCTAAGAAGCTAAACAAACGTGCTACGGTTTATTGTCGGAGATGTTGCTAGAGTAGCAGGATATACCGTTGGCATGTTTGTCAGCACCAGTGCCTTTAAGCTTAGACGTAGCTGCATTTTAAACTTGCACAATGTGAGTTTGAGTAGACTGCAGTGACGAGGACAATATCTGCTGTCGAGGCTCACAATCCACTGACTTGTCAATCATTCTTCTCCCCAGTGACAGATGACCTCTATCATATCCCCCTTTCTTCTCTGTATCTGTTGTGCAGTTCTCTCTCCACCTCTTTTCTATCATCCTCTGTTTGCCATATACCATTGTACCTGCATCCCTCTGTCCACCTTTCCATCATATCCCTCTATTCCCCTGTCATTCTTTCAACCATTGTATTTATCCTGCTTTTCCAGCTCAACTGCTTGTTTCATATTTCCCTTTTCACCCTAGATCTATCCTTCCCTACTGTTCTCCTAACCCCTGTCAAACCCACCCCCGCACCTCTCCCTCTCTTTTTTTCTCTTTTCCATTTGGCTGTTTCTACCTGCGACCCCATTTTCATTCTGCAGCCTCTGTCACTGTTTAAAGTGCCATCACTTATCACTGCATTTCTTCTTGTTCTTGAAGCGCTCAGACAGGATCAAGCCCATTGAAAGCCATCTGTTAGCCGATCTGACAGCGCTGACTCTGGCTGTTCCACTGGCACTGGCACAGGACAGTGTCTGGCTATGGTAGCAAAACCAGTCAGCCAAACAGACAGCCAGTTTTCACACTGTGTTTATAAACAGTCTGATTGTTCATTTGCAGGCAGCTGGCGAATATGCCCACAATGAACTGCAGTTTAATATACAAGCATGAGATGAGTCCATATGAGCCATAAGCCATAGTCCTGGTGTAGTCTTCAGCTTTCCCTTCTCTTGTCACCCTTTCTTTAAACTCCACAACCGTCTTCCAGGAAAGAATTTCCCCTACAACAAAGTATTGCACACATACAAAGTGTCCGTTTTGCCTTTCTTTGCGATCAGGTTAACCAGGCAAGAAGGTGTGAAATTGCTTACTGCTTTGTGTTAATCCTAGTTTCCAGAGCCAAACCTGCAAGAGCAACTTTCATACATAACACACTGAGCATGGAGCATGCAAATATGCTTGTGGCTGAAAATGAAAAGCAAACACTTACAAAAAAAATGAATAAAAAAACTGGCACACATTATATGTTTAAGCAAATTTTCATAAATCCAACCAGCTTCCCTTTGCCTATGCAGACATTCAGCAGAAATGGGTGGTATGACAACTTAATGCACATTGTATTTGACAAGGGATTATTCACTTGAAGGTCACATCATGAGGTGCGCCATTCAAGCAAATGTCAATGGTCAGATGTCAAACTTACTTTAAATGGGCCCTCGACTCAAGTGTCATCCCTTGAGTGAGTTGCTAACAAATGGCCCAAGTCTTAATGGCCACACTGAGTCTAGGATACAGAGACATTTACCTGGGAGGCTCAAGGAAGAGATGCTTTTGATTTGCACTTTGAAAAGTGTACACTCATGCTTTTTGTGATATTGTGTAAATGTTAAAGTTTGCACTTATTTTTAAATTACAGTAGTACTTGCGTAAATAAAAAATATATGTTGAGAGACAATTTTTTTAGAGTGGGTATGCTTTGGTTTTTCAAAATGTATAGAACCAGTTGGTCAAATATTTTAAATGATGTAAATGAGGGTAACTTTGGATCATCGACTTGAGTTTTACTGACACCTTCAATCTTACTGTGATGTCCACTATGTTTATTAAGATGGCTGAGGAGCTGCTTTGAAAAGTTGAGTATTGGTTGGCTTTTCAGTGATGTTGGAAATTGCAACACACAAATCAATCATTGGTCCCATGAATGGTTTGCAAGTTATTGCCTTTTATTACAGCTTAAACCAAATATAGATGGTACATCCTAATAGCTCAGTGTGGGTCATTGGTGAACAGAGCTTCCAACAAACTTATCAGTTATGTTCTCATCCATTTCTTTCTGTAATGAACTTCAATTGAGAGAGAAGGAGAGATTTATATCTCTTTATTAAAAATGTTGATTTAAGCTGCAGTTTCCTTCTAAAGATAATTACTTCCAGTGTCTTTAATCTATTTCGGTAATCCTGTCTTGTCTATGTGACACAGTATCAGATTTATTTGGGGGAGCAAAATCACCCATTCCATGAAATCTTTAATAAGAAAATATGTCATGATACATTGCTTCTGAAGGTGATTCCATGAAGAGCTAGGATTAACTGTCACAGGTGTTCTCACAAACAGAGCAAGTGTCTGTGTCTCTTTCTAAGATAACCATGACAAAAATCCATAAGGACACTGTGCCAGCTATTATCAGTGCTCCCATGGTGCTTCAATCATCTGCTTTCTTCACCAGTTAATACATACAAAGAGGAGCAGCGGCAGAATAACTGAGTAATCCTTTAGTTTAGGATCAAATTGGCTTTTATTGAATCTGTTTATTCTCCAGTTTGAATTATGCTGCGAGTGAGCTTAGAGACAACATGGCCTTGGAGAGAGAAACTAATAGCTGAAGAAGGAGGGAGACAAATGAAAAATGTTGTAGCTTTGGGTGTGCATGTTTTCCAGCAGATAGTTTACTGGAATCAAAAGACCAATAATTGCTTTCCCACTGGAAGTCAAGTCAAGTCTGTTTACACTATGCCAAGTTGCTTGTGGGTCTCAAAGGACTTCACAATACCAAAAGCAAACTATTCACTCTAGGTTCCAATCAAAACAATATTTTAGTTGTAAGCAATGTTACCATGTTACAATTTCATGTAGCTGAAACATTTGTCTAGAGTGTGGTACAGGCAAGCATAAGACAGGAAGAAACAACACCGTTAACTGCTAACAGACAGCTTCAAATCAGATCGGGCACAGGAGCCGACAAGCAGAGGTGTTTTACTTCTTTATCATCAACAACAACAACCAATATCATCATAATCATCATCATTATTGATATCTGTAGTAACATTAACAACATCCTTAATGTCATTATCACCAATATCAACATCATTAACATCATCAGTAGCATCAATGTGAGTAAGAGGTTCATTAAAGAGCTTTAGCTTTTTTTAAAGGTGGAAAGGGAGTTTAGTTACAGGTAAGGGCAGTAGCTTTCTCATTGGTAGGCCATATTTGAATTCGTTCTGTAACCAGTTGATCCTTTTTCTGGACATGCCCTTTCAAGTTAATTCTTTATGTTGTGAAACGTCCTCTATTTTAAATCAATCATCCCCTCTGCAATCAGATTACTAAATGTTACATTTTGTTTTTAAACTAAAGAACCAATTCAAATTAGAAAGAAAGAAAAGTATTAATTATAATAATAGAAGGAGGATGTGGGATGGAAGATGTTGTGGGGGTGGGGATTGTCCATTTACATATACCTGTACATCCCATCAAGTCTTCCTTTAGGGTAAATCGTACTTATTTCCTGTAAGTCACCACTTATAGTAAATGTAATTTTTATGTCTAAGGTTTATTCTGTTGCCTCCAGTAAGTTGATGCCCAAATAGTTTTCTACCTTAGGATGTTCGTTTGACTAAAAAAGTTTTTTAGGTCCTATTTTGAGCTCTTCTGTATAATTTGATGTTGTCTGTATTTCACTGTTTTATTTATGTCCTCTCTATACTAGGTGCTCGAAACCAATTGTCCCAAGAGGTATCAATAAAGTCTTTGAATTGTAATTATCATAATAATATCATTTACCATGAGGTCTTTTTTGCTCATTGTTCCCTTCGCTGTCTCTCATTACTCAACTATCGTGCTACTTAACCTAGCTGTTGAATTTAGGGTTTGATGGGAAGACTCGAATGTCAAATGTTCATATGCTGAATGTTAAAGCATGAAACATTGCTAAACAAAATGTGTTTCGAACAGGGGCCTCTCGTACTGGCAACACGAATTGATCTCGTCCTTAATCCAGGATTTTCCGTATGGGTAAAAATAATGTATGCTAAAGTAAAATGCATAATGTTTTACAGTTTATATTGTAAGAGAAAACACATCATAAACCCCTGAGGTATATTTTCAGTATTTAACACCTTAACATGTCAACATGTTGCTTCACGGGAATCTCCCAGGTGTTTTTCATTAGAAATTAATTAGGAGTGAGATGTGTGTGAAGTCAGGTTGTCTCTTTCTACATACACTCCAGATTACCAGATAAGAAAACACTTCATAGCAATGATGATATATATATATATATATATATATATATATGTGCATCTGTCATATGTTCTCTTTGTCACTGCAGCTTGAAGTGTGGGGCCTTTTCCTTATGCCAACTGTTGATGGTCTCACAATGAACATTGTTGTTTTGACATGTTTCATACATCACTGAAGACAATCGTGTGTAACATTAACAACCTCAACAATGACATCAATGCTAGGCAGATAAATATGACTTGCTTGGTTGCTTATTCAGAGTTATTGCCTGTAGCTTCTGGCTACAGACACACATTCGGTTTCTTGATCAATTACAATTGTTTGCTTCAAAAATAACCCATGGCTCAGCTTGTCACTTGTCCCTGTTTGTCAGAGTAAACCTTTTCTTTTAAACCCAAAGCTTTGCAGGGTTCATTTGAAGCAGATATGTAAACATCCTCCCATGACTTCTGCATATTGTTTTAGTCCATCTGGTCATGAAGGTCAAGGAGATGGAGGGATGTGATGGCCTCTCAGCTGACTAACATGCTGTGTGGTTACATCTGTATTCCTCTAACCTCACATGCTTGGCTTGTGATATCCAGCATTTGAGTGGCAAGGGTAAGCCTTTGATTTGAAGATGTTTTTCCCCTCTGGGTGGTGGGCTGCTCTACAAAATCATAACATGGCACAATGGGCCTCTTGTTGTCAGATGATTAGGCAGACTGATGTGTGTGTGTGTGTGTGTGTGTGTGTGTGTGTGTGTGTGTGTGTGTGTGTGTGTGTGTGTGTGTGTGTGTGTGTGTGTGTGTGTGTGTGTGTGTGTGTGTGTGTACGTATGAGTTTGTGTGTGTCTTGTCTAGTTGTCTGACAGCAGTTTCAAATAACAATACATGTCAGAGCTGGTGAATAAGCAGTCTGACTGGCAGAGGCTTTTGTCTTCCAGACCTTTTCAATACTGTGTGAGAATGTCATTGTGTTGATTGGGAATTCGCCGGAAGGGCCACACTAATCAGATGAAATGTGAACTTTAGTCAGTTAAAAAAGCTGTTCTCACTTTACTGTCTTTTCTCAACTTTTAAAATATTTTTTATTTGTTATTTGGCTTTTGTATGTGTGTGTAACTGTGTTTGTATGCCAAAGTGTGTGTGTGTGTTTGTGTGTGTGTGTGTGTGTGTGTGTGTGTGTGTGTGTGTGTGTGTGTGTGCGTGTGTGCGTGTGTGCGTGTGTGTGTGTGTGTGTGTGTGTGTGTGTGTGTGTGTGTTTGTTTTTGTGAATAATCCCACATACTGAGTTATTATTGTCAATGACAATGTGTTTCCAGTAAAGTCAAACAGGTAGATGGTTGTCTTCTTATTTCTCACACACAGACACACACACACACACACACACACACACACACGCACACACACTAGACACGCACACTCTCTCTCTCTATCTCAAACACACACATACACACAGGTTTTCTTTTGCTTCAATCAGCATCCTGCCTCACTCTGTTTACACATCCTTACAGTAACTGATGTCTTTCCTTTCTAATTCAGACAAAGATAAAACATTTTTTAAAAGACTCAGAAATGAAACATTGATACAAAACTGCTCAGCTTACTGTCTTCTCTCTAATACTTAAACCAATGTTTTTGCTTTTGGTTCACAGTGCAGCTTCACTGGAATTAATACAGCTCAAGCAGAAGCAAATGAGGTCGGCGCAGGGCACAGGAAGCACTACATGAAGAAAAGCCCTTTTCAAACACAAAAGAGAAACAGAGAAAAGTTACAAAAAAAAGGTGAATGTGACTAATTAAATGAAGCAGAGCGGGGCTTGAGGGCAGCTTGGACTAAGACGTGTGGAGAGACAGGATGTGAGGGGTTGGGCTCGGAATAGAGGCAGGATATTTAACTGCATATCGGGTCATAGAAATCAAAGCCCTGGGGCACAGCCCAACCAAACATGTCCCACCCGATAAGATGCGAGCGCAGAGACAAGCTCTGACCTTTGACCTCCAACCTCCCTGTGTTTTGGAAGAGGTCAGGATGTCACATCCACCTCTCTGTTTGGCATGTCTCGCCCTGAGGGCAGTGTTTTTAAGCTGACAAAAATGCATTGGCAGGCAAGAAGATAATGGTTGATAACACATTTGTTATTGTGTGTAGGTTTTTAAACAGAGTCCTTTAGACAGCTTGAATGCTCTGAAGGTCTTTTTCGAATACAAGAAGATGGAAGGCTCATGCCTGGTGTGGAAATGACTCTTCAGGGATAGAAGAGAATTCTTGTGGCAATGATTTTCATGAATTTCATTCTGTTAAGGGCTAATGCATTCTCACAGATAAACTTGTCTGTTACCGGTATTATGTGAAGTTCACTGAGCCATGTATAATATAGTCCACTTAACCAGCTTTATGTTACATTTACAGGAGCTGCTTTCTAAATGTTTCACAGTGGGCATTAATGCTGATATTGACACATTACAAAGCACAAGTCTCACAGGATTCCACCTTGAGAAGAAATCCTGCAAGTTTTGAAGCTAATCATTAAAAAAACAAATTGAGACGAAGTTCATGTTGGAGAAAATAGTTTGAATCTTATCTCATTGTCCAGCAGTGACCCCCTATCTCTCTTCTCATTTCTGTCATATTGTATTTACACTCCACTGTCTCCTTAACATATAATCAGGATTCACCAGTGTATGTCCAAAACTAAAAAGATTCTCCTCTTCTTTTGGCTAAAAAAAAACCTGGGTGCAATTAGGACTCCTGTATTTTACTGGTTGGCAGCACTGTGTCTGCTGCCGCCTCAGGGCTCTCCTGATATGGATGGGATTATTATAGCAATGACATGCAGCCACTACGCTCTCGCACAAACCCGAAAAAACAAATGCACATACACACTTGATCTATTTTTCAAAATGATTAATGCCAATGTATGATGCCACCTTTTTTTGGCACAATCAGTTATTTGCTGGGTGGGCTCAATATGGTAGAAGTAGGCCAAGAGAGATGGTGTCTATGAATGTGAGCAGCCTCTCACCTCCATACCATCGACACAGGTTGCAGGCCCAATGCCACGTTAAGCCACCCTGCTTTCATTCACTACTAAGCTCTCTGCATGAAATCTGACCTGAAACAAGGCTCGCAAAATAGCAGAGGTGTCACGATATGGAAACAAGTGAATGGAGATGTTGGAGGCGAGAGGGGAAACAAATACTCATATTTAGTAAGGAATGTTTATTGTGATGTGAAAAGAGGTATAGAGGTCTCACTTAAAACTAAACCACATTTAATTGAAGAGTTATTTCAAGACCTCTGAGTTGCAACAGTTACTGAGTTTGTAACATTTAAAGAAAAAGAGTATCTGAAAGGAAATGTTTGATATTTTGGGACAGCATAGTCTTCACTTGTTAAGAGTTAATAGAAGAATGAAAAGATGTTCAATAGTGCATTAAATATTATACTATGGCCAGCAGCTTGAGCCCTCCTGAAGATAAAGAAGAAAGACATAAGGTGAACCTCTTACTGCTGATTAATGAAACATAATACATTTGTTTCTTCGATCATTGCATAAAGGTTTGAATGACATGTTTTCTTTTACATGACTTTAAGCTGTGGAGCAAACTTTAAGGTTAGCTCAGGACTGATCCAGGCAAGCTGTCCTTGGTCTTTTTTCTAAGCTGAGAATTAACTTTATGTTTAGATCAACAATATAATTACCATCTTCAAAAGTGTAGATCAAACTTTGAACAGTAAATCATCAAATCATGATGCACCTGCACAGATTAAAGGCTCACATGTGGCCTCACACTTACATTTACCTAATTGTACATTTTCATTTATAAATGATGCAAAAAAAGACATCTTATAAATAAGCCAATGGTTTAACTTTCATTCATTTCTGGCATTTTGTAACGATCATTTTTATTTCCCAAGAATTTAGAAATAGGAAAAACAACTTTCCCTGTGCAGAACTTGTCAGTAATGATGGAAATAATGAGAAGTCAGGGGTGAAGAGCTAGAAAAAGAAAGATAAGGAAGTGACAAGGCTAAAACAAAAAGATCACAGCTGAATCAAATTGTGATTCTCAGGTCGTTTCTCTTTCTTTCTCTTTCATGTGTCAGTCTGTTTAAAGGCGCTCTCGCCACATGTTCACCTCATCCCCCATCTCTTTTATCTGCCTGTTTCAACCGCTCATCTTCACCTCGGCCTCATTTACAATTGCTCCTCTGCTCCAGGGAGCGTTAACCTCGGTCGTCCATTCGCCGAGCCCTAAGGCCATGATTAGAGAGAGGGGAGAGTGGGAGATGGGTAGAAGGAGGAGGTGAGAAATGCTGAAACAGTGGGTGGGTGTCTGGGGAGGGGCTCAGTGTGTCTGCAATGCGCACAAACCAGGTGCAGTCAGTGACCCTTCAATCAACTCAAAAACTTGATTGTACATGCGCCTCACTTGTAAAGAAAAAGGAGTGAGTAAAAGACAACTTTTCAACATTAACTCCACAGGAACATGTCATTGAGTAGCTTTGACAGACAGTTATTGGGAAGCATAAGGTTTTATTTAAGTCAATTTGTAGCATGCTAACAAGTTTCTTGCTTCTGGCTGTTTAGTTGACTTCCTACTGGACTCAAGCCAATGAGTGTTTACAACCTCCAACACTCAAGTTTCAGATGATGATGATGATCCAGAAGTCAAATAAAGGCTTGTCCCAGTGCAACATGGTGTCAAAAATACTCAATGTTCATTCAGGACTGACTGTCAGTGTGCAATGCTGCAGGAGGTGTGTGATGGACCACATGCTCCCAGAGGCTGAGAGAGTGACTGGAGACCATCAATGCATTAATCAGGAAGTTCACTTTCATTACCACAAGTGAAAAGTACATTTATTTGAATTCTTTGAAGAATTGATTTTGTACTAATTCATGTCATTTTTCTGGCAACTTTAAGGTAAAAGAAAGAGTGAAACATTTATAATCCTGCTTCTTTCTTTACATGACATTCTCCTGATGGCCCACGGGAAAATGAATACAGAAATAGAGTTTCCTTTCTTAACAAGTGTCTTGTCCTTTCATCGATGTGTTTTCATCTTTTCATAATTTCCCCTTCTGTCTCCCATTGTCTCTCTTGTCTTATTTGATCTTTCTCTTTAACCTTGCACGTCAATCCTTCACTCCCATTTGTTAGTCTTGACCTTTGCCCTCTGACCAATCTTTCTGAGCCTTCATACATCCATTTTCTCTCTGGCCATCATTCCTCTCGGTAACCTCACTGATCCTTCCATCCTTATTATCTACAGTAGATTCCTCTATCCCTTCCTCTATCTTCCTCCTCCCCCCAACATTCCTGCAATTAAGACATCTATTTCTCTTTTTTCCATTCTTTGCCTCTTTAGCTCATCTTTCTTCACCTCTCACCCTACGCTCTGGTCTATTCATTCTCTTTCCAAAATATAAATCCTTCATTTCAAACCTCCTTACATCTTCTTTCTTGCCATCAGGCCAGTCTGATCATTCTCCCTCTTTCTCCCCCTCCTCCCCTCCCTTGCTGGTTCCTGACCTCCATCCTCCCTGTGATCATCCCTCCAGAGTTGAGGCCATCTGTTCCTGCCAGAGAACCAAGCTCATCCTGGTGCCCTACGCCAGCCAGGATGTATGTATTTATGCATGTGTGTGCCAATTTATCACCGTGCATGTTTTTGTGTGGGTGTGTTTTTGTGTTAGAGTGTTTGTGTGTGTATGTGTGTGTGTGTGTGTGTGTGTGTGTGTGTGTGTGTGTGTGTGTGTGTGTGTGTGTGTGTTCAATTGTGACTGTGTATTCCTCTGTGAGCATCTTTTTTAAAAATGGGGTTGTTGAATATGAGACAGAGGGTGGAGTACCATGCTTTTCTACCTCTTATAGAATGATCCTTATGATACCAGTGATGGATTGATGCCTAAACAAAATCACTTTAATGTCCAATGCACAGTGGAAGCATACGGATTACATCGAGATGATCATAGCTAATAAAGGTAATACATGGTTGTGCTCTTTTTCAGGTGTCTGTGTATGTGTGTGTAACTGTGTTTGTATGCCAAAGTGTGTGTGTGTGTTTGTGTGTGTGTGTGTGTGTGTGTGTTTGTGTTTGTGTTTGTGTGTGTGTGTGTGCGTGTGCGTGTGCGTGTGTGCGTGTGTGCGTGTGTGTGTGTGTGTGTGAGTGTGAGAGAGTCTGCTACGTATGTGCTGAGTACAGTTAGAGTTCAGGCCCTCAGAGCTCCCCCTGCCCGATTATGAAGTAAACAATGTTTATTCAGTAGCAGCTGTCTAAGGGAGATGGCTGTGTGCACATGGTCAACACACACACACACACTGATTAGAGAAAATGATTAGTGGCTTTGAGAAGCCATGGAGGAGAAAACCCTGTGGGATACAGACACATACACTTACATATATGCACACACAACTGAACATGCAGATAGATTCACCTGCAGCTTCTCAAAAGACAGACGAGCACTTCAAATGACCATTGAGAATAACTTCCAATTCTGCGTTATTGAGAATAGTGGGTCTCATTGAACAGAAGCGTTTATGGCAGCTTTGACTCTTCAGCCTGTAACTGAAACAGAATGTGGAACTCAAAGTGAACTCTAGCCAAACGAAAAGGAACGACCTCACTGTGACTTTTCTCTTAACAGAAACATGTAAAGACACTGCAACGTCTTTCTTTTTCATTTAACACTTCCAATGGTCACCATTAATATAAAAATGTTATAAGCAATATAAAAGCAAGTGTTTTACATTTACTGAAGATAGTTTTTGATGTTTCTTAAAAGTGTCAGAATGTTTAGATTGATTTTTTATCTGTATTATGAGTTTAAAGAAGGACTTTTCTGTGTAAATATAAAACACGTACTTCAGAAATCTGTCCTTTACAACCAAAACTATGATTTGCAACCACCTCTACACCATTCATGATTCTCAGTAGCAGCTGTGCATCTATCTCCTAAAGGATGAATCCTCCACTAGCCAGAAGGGCTGCTTTACAAGAATGACCCAATTTATCAGACAGAGCACTCATATCATCGAGGAGTCTAATTAAAAGCTGACTACAAATCTCATAAAAGACATCTACAATCATATTTACGCTATGAGCTTTGAGTCATTCTTTCCCAGTGTTAAACCAGGATCATCCATCACATACAATATACAAGACCTCTTCCAACCAGTTTGATCCTGTCTCTGTGTACTCTTGAGATTCTTCTTTTCATTGACATTGTTTTCTCAACTATATATTAACAGTGTACACAAATGCACAACGCTGAATAAAGCATGCAGTGTGGCTGAAATGTGTTTTGCTACTTTGCATAATTGAAGTGTTAATTAAAATCAGTGCTGACATGTCACTGATATCATACTAATCTCTTTACAGGCATGATCAGGCACGTCATAGATACAGTAATATAAAAAAGTTTCAGTATAATATGAAGCATTATAAGAAGCTTTAATTTCATAGTGTCTGTAGTAGTCATTTGCAGACAATCGGGCGGCTGTGGCTCAGTTGGTAGAGTCGAGGGTTCAATCCCCAGCTGAGCAACATGTCTGATGTGTCCTTGGGTAAGACACCCCGCTGCTTCGGTGGTGGTGTATGAATGGGATTAGTTACTTCTGATGGATGATACTACATAGCGATCACTACCATCAGTGTGTGAATGTGTGGGTGTGACCTGCAGTGTAAAAGAACTTTGAGTAGTCGGAAGACTAGAAAAGAAATATATAAGCTCAAGTCCATTTACCAATTAATTATATTCAAGTTGTCAGTGTGGCTCTAATGTAAGCTCATGTTGGAAAATAGAACCATGACCAATTCCACTCCCTGATCTTAATGTGTAAAGCTACATTTGTTTGTACAGCACCACCCTGCACCCAAGCTTTTAGCACATTTTATTGTGCCACAAAACATTTTTTTTATAGGATGAGCCTCTTTCATCCGAGGAAATGCCGTTACCAAGGCCTGTCAACCATCATGAATGTGTTTGTGTGTGTGTGTGTGTGTGTGTGTGTGTGTGTGTGTGTGTGTGTATAGTAGTGTGAATGTGAATATTTGTGTGTATTTGTGTATTTGTGTAAAATGTGTGTGTGCTGGCACCTGAGGTATTTCAGCTTCATATGGAAATAAGCTAGTTTCATCATACCCAATGTCCATTGAGTTGTTTCTATTGGACTCTGAAACTAACTCCCAAAGCTTCAAAATAAACTCCACCCGAATGTTTGTTTCTGAAAATATCAGTTATAGTTATAATATCAGTTAAATATAGTTGGGGAGAAATATCCACCATTTGGGAAAAAAATTAAATCCAATATTAACAAAGTTGGTGAAGCAAGGGAACTTTATTTGTACAGTACATCACATAACATGCACTATGGCAAGTCAAGAAGTCTATTAAATCAATCTGCATTATAAAAAAATAACAGTGATCTCCCAGGGCACCAACTTCCTCACTTGGAACATGGAAATGGTATATGGACTCTTCTGACTCCTCAACGCGCTTTTACACCACGTCACACCTACCCATTCACAACTGATGGTAGAATGTAAAGTGACCATCAGAAGTAACTAATCCCATTCATACACATGCATATGCCTGATGAAGCAGTAGAAGCAATTTGGGGTAAAATGTCTTGCCCAAGGACACAATCAGATATTTTGCAGGAGCTGAAGATCAAACCGCCATTCTTCCGGTTCTTCCAACCGAGCCACAGCCACCCTTACATTGGCTGGTCATGGTAGAGAATGATATTATCAATGACATTGCTTGCGTTTGAAAAGTGTTCTCGATTAGTATTTGTATATATATATTAGTATATTAGATGAGGGAATGGCATCAGCAGATGTTTGTACAGAGGTTGTCTTATATCACTAATAATCTTGGACAGGCCATGTTACATCAAACCTGTTCTTCTTTATGAAATAAAAACAGTGATCTGTGGCATGATTTATTTCTGATGGGAGTTCTCCTTTACATAGGCGCTGTATAACTTGATCACTATTTTATTCTCTATGGTTGAGTCATTATTTGGTCTGCTCAATTTCAGTGAGCTACACCAACTATTAAAAAACAATAAAATAACGTGCAGGATTTGAAATGCAGTGTATCAAAAGAAAAAAGTATCACACTCACACCTGCCTGCTATACACTAAAGGAAAAGGGAGCTCCTGACTGAGATCACGTCAAGCTGCATGCATGGCAACAATTGCACATGAATAAACGATTATACGGTTAACAAAAAGTTTTAATAGTAAAAACGGTAACACTTTATATTAAGGTACACCTATTCACCATTAATTAGTTGCTTATTAGCATGCAAATTAGTAACATATTGGCTCTTAATTAGTCATTATTAAGTACTTATTAATGCCTTATTCTGCATGGCCTTATTATACAACCAGTAAGCCATTAACTAAGAGTTTTCCCTCAATAACCTCAGAATTATTGCTTATTAGTAGTAAGTAAGGAAGTTGTTGTATATGAATTACGATCTCAATAAGCTTTGCTTAGTATGGACTTTATAAGGTGGTAGTACCAAAAGAATAGTTATTCTCCCTTAATAACACTTAATGAATATCGTCTGTTCTTCCATAACAAAACACAAAACTACAAGTGTTAATAGTGTCCAAATAACTCTAAATTAAGTCTTTGTTACTTAGAATATGTTCCCCATACTAAAGTGACATCTTGATCTTTACTAATTCACCAGTAGTTGAACACTTATTAACCAATACATGTTCCCTAATCTAAAGTTGCCTCCTTTTCACACTTAGTTAATATATTATAGCACATAACACACAATAAGTGATGGGTTACACCTTTGAAAAAAAATGGATCTATCTGTAGGTTCCCTCTCATTCACTGGTAGAATATCAAAGACAGCACAAATACAAATACCTCATTTATTAAACCACTGGTTCAGGTTTTCCCAAGGCTGACAACAAATACTGCCTGAACTTGCTGTGTAGTTTAACTTACAGGTAATGGGGTCTGCCTGAAAATTCAAACACTGACAAGTATCAGTGTATATAAACATGTCATACAATATGGTATCAAATGTATAAGCAGGTCATACTGTATGATAATACAGGTACTCTATTGTTGAAAATCTGTGTTATCATTTAACCAAAATCTGCCTGTTTACAAAAAAATCTAACTGCATATTATAGAAATATAAAACCTGCACAGCTCAATATGAACTTTATAGCTCTTTATCAGCTAAACTACATTTTTCAAAGCTTAGAACAAATGTACTGAACTGTACAAACAATGCACTTTCACAGCCTAAACTTGTTCTATAATTACTGCATCAGGTGATTTATTTCCCCTGTGCACAAATATTTCACTTTTACAATACAATATAACAGAATTTTAACTGAACAAAGAAGCTCACTTGCATTTTAATACTTTAACAAGGGAAGGAGTTGGCCTTTGGCCTTCATGTCCATGATAACAGTCTTTTTCTCAGCGGTAATAGTACATTTAGTGTGTCAAAACTTTTGACTGGTAGTATAAATATCAACTTGATATCTGCATCTACATTTCAGACAGGTTTCATACTGGATATTTTTTCCTAATATCATGCAAAAGCATTCCAAGTGTTCCGTTACTGTGATGGTTTCCACGCCAATAAGTCCACTCAATTACATCTAAGTGATCCCTCAACAGTTTTTGTGTGCGGTTCCCTCTTTGTCTCCAGATAGTTGACTTGCAAATACCCCAAAATCTCTCCAGGTTCTGTGTATGTGCACCTGTAACAGGGTCGACAAAAAAATCTTGATGGTTGACAGTCAGGTGATTGTAACCTTCATCCTGAAGACGGCGGTAAGACCTCCACCCATTAGAAATGATTGAGCTTCCACGACGAACGTGCTTCTTTATTAGAGGCAAGAGATGCCTGGCTGAACGGTGAAGCACAATCTTAAGAATGGGTCACCTCCTGTTATCCTTAATCCCTAGCATTCCGAACACCCAGGAACTCCTGTTGCTTGCCCGTCCTCTGTTGTGCTGAAATTCACAAGAGCAAATATTTCAAAATGAGGACAATGGCACTCACAATACAACAATTCTGCAATAACGGTGGGAAATGGGAGAGAATAAATCATAAGTCAAAAATTCAAAAGTTCTCTCTAGCTTTGGAGTAGTGGTGCATGTTTACAAATATTGAACAGTTCTGGGGTGTAGGAATAATGTGGTTTCTTAAAACCGACATTCCCCTCTATCTTATTCCATAAGGCAGTAGTTACTTCTCGAGATACAGGAGATACACCTCCAAGCACCTCAGGCAAAAAAAGGTTTTAAATGTATGTATATTGTCTCTACTTTCAGTATCTGAGTTTAGCACAGACTTAACCAACATCAAATACACGTTTTTAGACACAAAATCATGATGTATACTTGATAAATTTGACCAATATTCAGAATTCTTCCCATATACTGTATAAACTCATGTCTCGTAAGCATTGGCTCTTATAGGACCCATCACAACCAACAGTATAGTGAGAACATTCAAAGAAAACATTATGGTCCGAGTTAGAGTTTGTCTTTGATGGCTTTTGTTATTATACAATGTAAAACCACGCACCTGTAGATGTAATGCATCCACGTATGCAGTCGAATGTGAGAATTCTCAAACATGGAGCCACTTCGGATGGACCTTGACACCCTTTGTGACAGGAATCTCGGCATATCCTGATGATTAAATCCAAAGGTTAATGTTACAAAATAAAAACCTATGATACTGTGCTGATTTCAGTAAATAGAAATGTAACATAAATGAAGATGAAGAGGGGGACATAGATGTTTGCGTATAGGTGTTGAAACAGCTAAGATTGGGATTGAACAAGGTGCACTTGTACTCTTAGTAGTCCTGGTGATTCCCTCCCCCCATGCAATCTCAAAGCACAACAGAACAGTCCCATTTATGGGCCTACTTGACAAGTAATATCTACAACTGTTACACCTTAAATTGGGTTAGACATTTGAGTCAATTTAGCTGTGTCTACTCTACTCTACTTGTCACCACTTGTGCTTTCGTGCCAGGCAGCATGAAAAGAGTGATATCAATCAATTAATGCCTGTGCATGTACAAGTTTAAAGTCAAGCTGATTGGTGGCATTTACTGTTAAATAGGTGAACAATATGACCAGGAATGTGATCTAAAATTGTTAAAAAGGCATTTTTCATTTCAGATTTTGTACACATGTAGAACTTCGTGGAAACATTAACACCCCTATCTCTACAAAATAAACAGTAGCTTACTTAAAAATTTAAGTTTGCAGCTGTGTAAGATTTGTATTGTGACTTTCTAGATGTGACTTAGCATATTTTGTGTGTACACCACTCATAGTTTCTGAATATAAAAGAATGTCGTAAAATATAGGATTTGGCACTGAATTCTTAGCATATTCTTGGATGGCTGCATGCTGCACACTTCCCTATGCTTACACACACATAGAAAATTAATAGATAAGGCACATGTCTAGTTGTTCTACTCACCATGCTGCCTCCTTTTTGCCGTAGGGCCGTTTGATCTTCATAACATGAGAGCAAGAGGGGCATTTCATCCATTTTCGAAGAAGGCCTTAACCATCTGGTGAACTTGTAGTTTTCCTTGGGGTACTGTCTAAAATGTATTCGACTCAAAAACTCTTAACCCAACAACATATTTGTTAAACCTATACCTATGGAATAATGTCAGATTCAAAGCTCATAATATTGCCCCGCGCACCTTTCTTCTTTTATCTCTAAACGGTGTTGTGTAAACAGCCTGGCAGTCCTGCATGTTCTGGCAGGCCGTCAACCAACGATCTTGAAGAGCCTAAGAGAGCTCAAGAGCTCTCAGGAAAGTAGGTGGTTAGTGACTGAGATTTACAGATAGATACATGCAGTAATATGATGTACTGTATATGCACAGAGAGAAAGAGAGAGAGAGAGAGAGAGAGAGAGAGAGAGAGGAGCTCAAGGTGCCAGTTTCCCCGGTAGTCTAAGTCTATAGCAGCATAACTAAGAGCTGGTCTACACCAGCACTAACTATAAGATTTATCAAAAAGGTTTAAGTCTATTCTTAAAAATACAGACTGTGTCTGCCACCCGGACCCCGGCTGGAAGGCGGTTCCAGAGGAGAGGAGCCCGATAACTGAAGGCTTTACCCCCCATAGTACACTTGGAGACTGTAGGTACCACCAGCAGGCCTGCACTCCGGGACCGCAACGCTGTCGAGGGACAGTACGGCACTAGTAGCTCCTTCAGGTAGGATGGTGCCTGGCCATTTAGCGCTTTGTAGGTGAGAAGAAGGATCTTAAATTCTATTCTAGACTGTATAGGGAGCCAGTGCAGAGAAGCCAAGACAGGAGTGATGTGGTCCCATTTCCTGGTTCTGGTCAGTACACGAGCTGCAGCGTTCTGGACCAGTTGAAGAGTCTTCAGAGATTTGCCAGAGCACCCTGACAAAAGAGAGTTACAATAATCCAGTCTGGAGGTAACAAATGCATGAACTAGTTTTTCTGCATCATTTTGCGACAGGATATTCCTAATCTTGGATATATTACGGAGGTGAAAATAGGCTGTTCTTGAAACTTGACTGATGTGAGAGCTAAAAGACATATCTTGATCAAAATAAACTCTTAGATTCCTAACAGTGGTGCTAGATATCAGGCTGATGTCACTAAGGACAATCAAATCACTAGAAAAAGTCTCTCTGAGGTTCTTAGGGCCTAGCACAATAACTTCAGTCTTGTCTGAGTTAAGTAGCAAAACATTTCTGGTCATCCAGGTCCTAACGTCCTCAAGGCACGTTTCTAGCTGACATAACTGACTGGTGCCATCGGGCTTCATTGATACATAAAGCTGAGTATCATCTGCATAACAATGAAACTGTATGGAGTGTTTCCTAATAATATTTCCCAGAGGAAGCATATATAATGTAAAGAGAATTGGTCCAAGCACTGAACCTTGTGGAACTCCATGGCAAGCTTTAGTGTGCATAGAGGACTCATTATTAACATGTACAAACTGAGATCGGTCTGATAAGTAGGATTCAAACCAACTTAAAGCAGTCCCTGTAATTCCAAGCAAATGCTCCAGACTGTACAACAGGAGTAATGATTGAAATAACAATCTACCAATCATGTCATGTGACATCCTCATCCAATCATCCAAAGTGTAGCTGGCACTGCTTGAGTTAAATAGGTTGCCAAAGCAACACAAGAAATTAAAAAGCTTGACTTTTATTTAATATGATTGCTTATTTGTTTTCCTTTAAATGCAAACTTAAAAAGCAGGTTATACTGTTAATTCAGTAATTTATTAGTCAAGATGTTTTTATTTTTGTTTGTTATGTTGTCGTGTCGATAAAGTTTATTTCAATGTCACATGCCGTTATTGACCGGAAAGCTAGGCTACCTGCAGCAGCACGGACTTTGAGAGAGAGAGAAATCGCATGTAACAAATATGGTAAGTTAAGCACTAGCCTGTTAATTGAAACTCCCCCTGAGTTTTGTAAGCACATCATAACACCCGTCCCGGGCCGTTTAGTAAACCCTCCTATTTATCTGCAGTGTGCAGGCTAATTAGCTAATGTAACGTTAAGCTAGCTGAGTGCGTGTCCTGGGTGAATAGTAGGATAGAAACAGTAACATTAACATAAAATGTGAATGTAGGTGCATATGTAATGCTTTAGTGTGAACCACATTTTGTAATGAAAAATAAATTATGCACTATGCAGTCATTGGAACAAGAAGTGCTTTCGAATCTTGTGTAGATTATTTAAGTTACATTTTGCCGGTTATAGTGACATGAATTGAATTATATTTTTACAGCCTAAGGCCAAGAAGAAAATGTCCATAAAAGTCCCTAAAGATGACTCGATGACAGAGGTGACCAAAAATTATCTGGATGGTAATTTTTTCTTTGTCAACTTTCAAGTAACTTTAATACTTAAATAATTAGCTTGTCCAAATGTGTTTAAACATTTCCACAAGTCCTCTATTCATATGTTGATTTAGTTGTACCTATGCCATACTGTAGGTCCTGAAGATAAAGGAAGCTCTGCTCCAAGTTGCAGCAGCATAAGCAGCATTGGATTGGGTAATGATTTCTCATTTTCTAGCAGTGTATCTTTGTTGTCTAAAATTACAGAGTTTCATTTCTTGCTAGTGATTTTTCTGCCTGAGATTAAAGTTTTTGGCAGATTTTGTCAGTATACCTGTGCTTACAAATCAAGTTAAGGCACACACCATATCTGCTCCACTACCTTTGTTGCATGCATGTCATTCTCTCTCTCTCTCTCCCGCTCTCCCTCTCTCTCACTCACTCACTCACTCACTCAATACTGTCAAATCATAATTTTTTTGTATCCTGCTCTCATTTTTGTTTTTAAGGATCAATCTCCAAAGTGGAGTTCCTTGAAGCCAGGATCCAATGGCAAGAAAAAATAATAAAGGATCTTGAGCAAGAGAGCAATTTCTTGCATGAGCAAATCATGGGAAAGAAGAAATCATGTGAGTAATTTGGGAGCAACTTGTATCTGCAAAATGTAATGTAATTGTAATGAAAGGTGTGATATATCGTCATAATACTCTGATCTTTGTCTCATCTATCCTCTATTTGATCAAAGCTCAACCAAAAGTATTTACTTTGGAGGACGACGACGAGAATGACGATGGCAACATGGATGAAGATGACGTCATTCCCCCATCTTCTCCAAGCATCAGTGAGTCCTCGGACAGTGATGTTGTCATCCAAAGACGGAAGACACGTTGGACACAGCCACCTGCATCTGCAACTGTGGCTGTGCCTGGAAAAGCTTATGTGAGAGGTAAGAATGGCATAACTTGAACCACCTGCCCTGTTAGCAACAAGTGGTCATGAAAAGTAATTATTAATAAAAGCGTTGGAAGAGCTGTTAAAAATATGTTCTGAAGTAATTATGAGGCAAAAATACAGATCTTCAGTTCTAGATTTTGAAAATACTAGGAATTTGATGATAAATAAAAATTAAATGTCTAAAGTAAAAAATGGGGTTTTCATCAAGAATAAAGCTCCATGTTATTTTGCAGCATTCACTCTAATTATTATTCAACTTCAAATGTATTGCTAGAAAGATTTGTCTCTCAGAAGTAAACATAATTCTGAACCGTAAGATTTACCAACTAAACAGATCTTACAGAGTATCATTTTTGTATTGAATTCTGAACCACATAATGTGCGTGGAATCATATCAGGAGATGAGCAGATGGTCCCATTCCTAGAATATGCTTCATACTTTTATCAAAAGAGAAGTGACCAGTTTGAGCAATTTCAGCTGACCTTAAGCCGTTGTTTGTGCTCATTTCTCATGTTCTTCTGTTTTATATATTTTTCAGTGAAAGGGCCAGCTGAGGTTATCAGCAGATATAAAAAAGTCTTGAAAAGCTTCAGCAAAGTCCGCACCATGACTGAAGCCTTCAGAATCAATGGCGTGGACCGGGGAACGATCAAGATGACTGCTGCAATTGCAGAGCTCAACATTGTGGATCCTGAAACCTTCAAGACCCTGAAGTATGATCCTGCAACTGAGACCCTGCAGTCCTTTGCCAAGAGGTGTGCAACCCACATTACCCCTGAGAAGAAGAGCATTATAGAGGACATGAAGGCCAAAGGCCAACTCCTCCCCTTGTTGATGAAATATTAAGACTTAAGTGAGCTGCTTTGTTCAGTTAAAAATCTGTTGTATTGTATTGGAAATGTGAAATATTAACCTGTGCAGATTTTGTTTTATCCTTGTTAGTGCACAGGGGAAATAAATCACCTGATGCAGTAATTATAGAGCAAGTTTAGGCTGTGAAAGTACATTGTTTGTACAGTTCAGTACATTTGTTCTAAGCTTTGAAAAATGTAGTTTAGCTGATAAAGAGCTATAAAGTTCATATTGAGCTGTGCAGGTTTTATATTTCTATAATATGCAGTTAGATTTTTTTGTAAGCAGGCAGATTTTGGTTAAATGATAACACAGATTTTCAACAATAGAGTACCTGTATTATCATACAGTATGACCTGCTTATACATTTGATACCATATTATATGACATGTTTATATACACTGATATTTGTCAGTGTTTGAATTTTCAGGCAGACCCCATTACCTGTAAGTTAAACTACACACCAAGTTCAGGCAGTATTTGTTATCAGCCTTGGGAAAACCTGAACCAGTGGTTTAATAAATGAGGTATTTGTATTTGTGCTGTCTTTGATATTCTACCAGTGAATGAGAGGGAACCTACAGATAGATCCATTTTTTTTCAAAGGTGTAACCCATCACTTGTTTATTGCAGTAGTTATGTGCTATAATATATTAACTAAGTGTGAAAAGGAGGCAACTTTAGATTAGGGAACATGTGTTGGTTAATAAGTGTTCAACTACTAGTGAATTAGTAAAGATCAAGATGTCACTTTAGTATGGGGAACATATTCTAAGTAACAAAGACTTAATTTAGAGTTATTTGGACACTATTAACACTTGTAGTTTTGTGTTTTGTTATGGAAGAACAGACGATATTCATTAAGTGTTATTAAGGGAGAATAACTATTCTTTTGGTACTACCACCTTATAAAGTCCATACTAAGCAAAGCTTATTGAGATCGTACTTCATATACAACAACTTCCTTACTTACTACTAATAAGCAATAATTCTGAGGTTATTGAGGGAAAACTCTTAGTTAATGGCTTACTGGTTGTATAATAAGGCCATGCAGAATAAGGCATTAATAAGTACTTAATAATGACTAATTAAGAGCCAATATGTTACTAATTTGCATGCTAATAAGCAACGTATTAATGGTGAATAGGTGTACCTTAATATAAAGTGTTACCGTAAAAACTGAGGTCCAGACTTTACTGACATCATCTCCTGTCTTGTTTCATAAAGTCACCAAAACTACACAACATAGTTTAAAAAGGTTTTACTCACGCTTCTGTCCTCACAACATGGGAGCCTTATGTGGAGAGGCATGTAAATGATTCAGCAAAACAAAGAGAGAGCAGTATAACATGGACAGCATTAGATCTGCTGACTGTGAGGCCAATCTCCCCGCTGTTTGATTGTCAGCATACTGTTTAAGATGCTGTCTCTTGAGATGGTTAAAAAGGTTTGTTGTGTTGCCATCCGACATGCAAACCTTATCAGTGCAAACTTTGGAAATAACCTTTGTTCTTGCCCTTTCAATTTGGGTAAATCCAGGCCAGGTCAATGAATGCAAGATGGATTAATTAAGTTTAATTTCATCTTCAGCCATGAATTCCACTTTGTTCTTTCTACCATCATTGGTGTTTCTTTTATATTGTAAAAGATAAGTTAACACAAAAGAGGTTGAGCCTATTCCCCATGTGCTTATGCCCTTTAATCATGGTGTTCTTTGGTATTAAAAACTAGGATGCTGTTACACTGTTTTCTTACAATACTGTAGTGATAACATTTATGATTGAAGGTAAAGAAACTCCATAGACAAGTACAAATCCAAAAGGAAAAGACATATTTGAAATATAGATGAGGAGAGCCAAATCTGTCAGCAATGACACTGTCTGGATCTCCGGGAGAGTTACGTTAAAAAAAAAAAAACTTCAATCCCTCTTATGATTAGGTGGCTGCACAGGAGGTCTGAAAAAACATTTTTAAATCTTTATAGTAATTGTCTGTCAAGTAAAGAGTATTCTGTTACCAATATGTCCAGCCCATAGTCCACTGACATGCATTTGGCTTTCTTTAAGTTTTGTTAACTTTTAATAACTTCAGGCAGCCCTTATTATTACTTTTGTCATCCTCCTGACTCCAGCTGGCCAGATGGTGTAGTTTGTTAATGTTGTAATGTACAGTATAAACACAATTTTTGTTTGTATAATTTCAGTCTTTGTGAGAGAAAACTGATTACAATGGGGTTTTTCTCAACCGATTATAATTCCTTGTTGCAACTGATTCGTATTTTTGGCAACAGAACCTTGTGCCGTTTAGCATAGCATTCTCTTGTTCTTCCCTGTATAGTCTATTTCACCCCCACTCCATCCCTCTGCAAATATATGCCGAGAGTACAACTGAACAACCTTAATTAAAGGGGTTGTTTGCAGAAAGGCTAAAAAATCCTGATAAAATGATGCTTTCCATCCCTCGAAAGTCAAAGCTGTTCAGGCCAGAATTAAAAACAGTGTTTCATGAAAGGCATGAAGGCGGAAGAATAAATAAAAGAGTCAGTGGCCTGACCAATAGGGTCTCTATAGCTTTACAATTGGGATCCTGTTAATTAAATCAATTTAAATATATCTGGCATACATAAAATAGTGGGATGTAAGAAAAATAGTCTAGATGGCGTTTTACTTGTTGTGTCTTCAGGTCTTGGAGAAAGCATGGTAGTGTATGAACGTAAACCCTGTTGACATATCTGTTCACTTAACTCAATCCAGTTAGATGCCAACACTGAGAATTCTGAGAGAGATCTTGACCCAAGGCCCAACCTCTCAACATGTGCTTCCTAAGGTCAAGGAGTAGTGGATTCAGTCTCTTTGCCCCCAGTGAGATAATTGTCCTGCAAAAGGATTAATCAATAACCCGAAATTTCTACATAATCGGTGCAGGCTGCGTTCTGTCAGCGCCACGCTATATCCGACATGTCACATGGGGTCCATTTCTGGTGTTTGAGAGCAACAGAGCAGCCAAAAATCAGTTGGGTGGCCCTCCAACCAGCCTTCATCACAATCATCAGAATCAGAATCAGAACCAGAATCAGAATCAGAATCAGAATCAGAATTGGGGTTTATTGCCAAGTACATTTACACATACAAGGAATTTGACTTGGTGAATTGGTGCTAAACAATTACCAAGGATCATGTCTGCCATTGTTCCAACGCTTACTCCTCTTCCTCTTTTCTTCCTGTTTCTTTTTTCTCTCCTGTAGACAGATAATTTCTCTTTATTTGTCTTAGTTGACTTTCAATGAACTTTGGTTTTCACAGCAATGATGCATGCAATGCTTAGCAGGGCAATGAGAGTGAGTGCTGTCATATGTGGTCCCTTTAGGGAAGTTGTTTTTCTACTATTGTTGCAAAATTTGCACATTATGGGACAGCCATTTGGTTTAAGTTTTAAGTTTTTTAAGACCAGTAAGGGGCCCCTCAGGGGCCCCTTACTGGTCTGGGGCCCCAAGCAGTTTCCTGCCTTGCCTCTTGACAAGCAGCACCTCTGGCCTTGGTGGAAGTCAACAAACAAGGAAGCCAATAATACTTACCAAGAACAAAGCCACAGCCCTCTCTTTGGTGATACAAGAAACTCATGGCATTAATAGTCACAGTGTCCCTACTAAATACCCAAAGGAGAAGGCTTCTTCAATATACTGACAAGACTGAGAAGCCATTTCACTGATTAACTGTTCAATATCACTGCTCCTGCCAACCCAGGGGTTTATGGTTAATTTGGGTCTCTTTATCAGTGTCGGTGCTCTGCAGTGTGAAGGCTTTACACACTGCTAGTATTACTGCCTAACCCACCTTATGAAAGACTAGACCCATCATCTCATCTGCTAGTCCATAGCTCGGATAGTCATTTCTCTTTTCCTGTTGAGAGCAGCCTTGGTAAGGACATTTATCTATTTATGATATTTGAGATCCTGCAGTACCAGGCAAATGGATGTAGATACAAAATATGTAAATGTAATATCGGGTTTCGTCCTTACATCCATGCTTTTGTGTACTTTTTCTGCTAGCTCCACTGATATGCAGGTTTATCTTATTCCAGCTGCGTCTAACATTGAATCCAAACCCCATTAAGCATAATTTACCTCAGCCTCTCCTCTCTTCTTCTTCCTCACACACTCAGTCTATAACAGATTACTAATAAAGTCACTAAGCAAGAGTGATTATCTTTTGCACGCAGTAGTACATCTTCACTTCTCTTGTTCTCTCATCCAATGCCTCCTCTCTCTCTTTATATTTCTTTTGCACAACCTTACTAACTCAATCTTACTGTACCTCTCTCAGTCTCTCTATTTGTATCTCTCTTGATACAAACACATACGCACGCACACAGTTCAGGTGTACAACAAAATTGTTGATCCTTGTCGTTTCCTACCACAAACGATTCTCTTGTGTATTGAAGTATGTACGTGCCCACATGATGTCTGGAACAACAGATGGAGAAAAGAAAAACAATTTCCACAGTGAAGGAGATATCAGCAATTTCAGAGATTTTCTAGAAGAACATGGAAATAAAACACAGACGTGTATATATATATATATATATATATAAATAAATAATTCCAGCTCCTCCTGGGGGATTCCGAGGCGTTCCCAGGCTAGACAGGATATTTAATCCCCCCAGCATACTCTGGGTCTACCCCGGGGTCTAGTTGGGCATGCACAGAAAACCTCTAAAGGGAGGCGTCCAGGAGGCATTCTAATCAGATGCCCAAACCACCTCAACTGGATCCTTTCCATTTAAAGGAGCAGCGGCTACTCTGAGCTCCCCCCAAATGTCTGAGCCAAACTCCTTTGCTTGGGGCAAGGACTCACTCCCCATCCGGAAAGAGCAATCCACTGATTTCCTGCAGAGAACCATGGCCTCAGACATCTCAGCCGCTTCGCACTCAGCTGCAACCGGTGACAAGGGGCAACCCTGGTGGAGGCTAACACGCACTGGGAACGTGTCTGACTTTGTGCCGAGGATGCGGACACAGCTCCCACTTTGGTCACACAGGGACTGGATGGCTCGTAGCAATGACCCAAGGACCCCATATTCCTAGAGTACCCACCACATGATCCCCCGAGGGTCAAGGTCAAAAGCCTTCTCCAAATCCACAAAACACATGTGGACTGGGTGACTAAATTCCCATGCTCCCCCAAGAAGCCCTGCGAGGGTAAAGAGCTGGTCCACTGTCCCACGACCGGGACGGAATCCACATTGTTCCTCCTGTATCCGAGGTTCGACAATCGGCCGGAGTCTCCTTTCCAGCACCCTAGAGTAAGGCCGAGAAGTGTGATACCTCGATAACTGGAGGTCATAGTCAATTAAACTTAAGTTCATAGTTATTTTACTGTTAACAAACAATGAAATGATAGTTAATAATGTTATATTAATACTTTATTGATGCACACATGCACAACATGTTATACACTATATAATGTGTTTGTTAATGATGACAAAATGATTTATAAACCTTAAAGAGATAGTTTATAAAACATCTATGAACATTACACATGACCAGATATTTGATAATAATCGGTTTGTAAACCATTTATTAACATTATTTGGACGGTTATTATAAAGTTGGAACTGAAGATTATAATACCTTATTAATACTTTGTAATGCATCTATGATTCTTTGTAGACAGATAAATAATACTTTATAAGTGGTTAATAATTGGTTTGTAAACCATCTGCAATCACTATCTGGATGGTTATTGTAAAGTTGCTACTGATGTTTATAATACTTTGTAAATGGTTAATAAATACTGTGTAGCACATCTATAAACATTATTTGGGTGGTCATTATAAAGTTGGTACAATATATTATAATTGTCAGTTGCAACTTTATAATAGTCATCCAAATAATGTTAATAGATTCTTTATAAAATAATTATTAACCATTGACAAAGTGTTACAAATATCTGGTCCATTTATCTCTGTAATGTTTATAGATGTTTTATAAACCATCTCTTAAAGGTTTATGAATCATTTGGTCATCATTAACAAACACTTTATAAAGTGTATGAAATGTTATAATGTGTGCATCAATAAACTGTTAATAAATAATAGAATTACAAATAGTTTAACTTTATTAACTATAATTTAATTGTTTGTTAACAGTAAATAACTATTAACTAATGGTTAATAACTATCAATTTACCCTTTATTGATGATGGCTATTAAAAAGTGTTACCCCTTTTTTTTACTATGGACAAATTATTGACAAAATACAGGTTAGGGGGAATTCAGAGGATAATATAATCTGTCCAATGATAGACTCCTCAGCTGGTATTCCCAGAAGGAGAGAAGTCCACAGCAGGATCTGCCAGCTTTTTTTACACTGACAGTAACTTATTCACTTAGCTTGTAGGATTCACTTATATTAATCCTCTGTAGAGTAAGCTCACAGATATGGTGCCCTAGCCCTAAAATGCAGCAGATTCTAAAATCTAAATCCAGTAGTATAAGCAGCTGTTGCATGCCTGAGCCATGTTGACATTTAAGGATACACATTTGCCTTTAATTCAACTTAAAATCACATACTATACTCAATGTCTCCGACATCCCAGGGTTTCTGTGTCTTAATAACCCTGACCTTTTCCTCTTGCCTATGGCATGCTTTGTATGAATCAGTCTGATTCTGGTTATGGAAAATGATGTGGATTTTGTAAGAGAGTGGCCAGCTGGTCTCTGTGGTCATCACAGAGGAGAGCATGTAGCTGAATTGTTTGTTCATCTACACAGAGAACATCATCATAAAGATGGTTACAAAGCGTTAGAAATCCCCATTATTCAACACTGCTTTTACATTTACATCGTAAAATGCTGTTTAAAAATGGTTTAGCCATAAAGCTTATGTTCAGTTTTTTAATCTATTGTAGTAAGAGCCACATAATAACATTGATAGCACTGTGACGTATCTTCCTGGAGATCCCATTGGTTGCCTTATACATACTATACAGACATGTAGACATTGACATGTCATGTCCATGGACGTATCATGAATGTTAGAATGTATATATGATATATTATAATATATAGTATCATTAATTTAACAATAAATGAAATTAATGAATACTTTATTTTATCATGATTAATCGCATGCTATTTTGTCCCTTTTGGCCCACCATAGATAAGCATCCACAGGGTCTCGCTGTAGTCACAGTGATGCATTACTTTTTACTTCTTCTTACCAAACCTTTTCATTGTGTTAGACAATGTTAATTCAGTATGATTCTGTTATTTAAACTACATACATCAGTGCAAAGAAACTTACTGCAACTGCAGTGATTAGATGGTGTGTTAGTCTATTGCCAGGCACATCAGTAGAATATATATTTGGATAATGTTTTATAATTTTTCCTGGTGCCAAACATTTAGTGGTTTCATCTTGAAAATGCCAGGATGTTTTTCCTCTTTAGTTTTTTGAACTCTAACGTTGTACTTCTGAATGTGGCCTTTTGTTTTTGACTTTCTGAGGGAAAAAGAAACGGCAACTTTTGTCTTTGGTTTTAGATTATTAGAGAACCCAAGATGTTTGTTGTTGATGTTCATACAATAGTCTATTTTAGTTCATTTTAGCATAAAAAAATTAATATTAACCACATGGGGGCAAATGGTAAATCAAATTGTGGCATCAGACATATTTATAAATTTAGGGGTTGAGAGTTGATTCCTCATTAAAACACCCAGCCAAATAAAGAAAACAAATATGAATAATAAAAACAAAGGGAGGAATATAAAAGATACTACTTGTTTTTATTGTGACAGACAAGTCAAAAAGCTTAAGCAATACACAAACACAACCACTCAGTGTCAAGCTAGATATTGTCACCATGAAAATGCTAAACTCCATTTCATTTCAGTTTCATGTTTCCCCTTTGTTTCCTGCAGAATGTTGTTGTGATTTTTCTTTAACCTCCCCTCACCTCGCTGATGTGTTTGTCTTTGCAGTCTTAAGTAAACTGACTCACAGGTCACCATGAAGTGGATGCTTTTTCTATCTCCCTGAGAAAGATTATTCATTTTTTGCATATTTAGGCACTTTCTACAAACACGGTATTGACTTTGTAGCAAAAACAAACAACACAAAGCTCTGCAAGTCATTTCAGTTTATTATGGGACTAACAGTTCTGTAGAGAGAGGGAACAAACTGTAAGGGGGCATTTTGGGAGCCAAATCTATTTAATTAGGGGATAATATTGGCTGCTTTTGGTATTGATTCTGAAGTCTTAGTTTGACTTCCTCAAACTAAAGCAACTGTATGAACAGAGCCAATGTTTATGAGAATTATGGGTGCTGAAAAATACACACAAGTCGTATTATCATTTAAGAATAATTATTCAGGAAGCTGCAGTTTTTATTACTATTCATTGCCAGTCATGCTGTTTTTGGATGAGATTAGTGACAAAGAAACTGAGCTATGGTTTCCTGATTGCAGCGCTTATCAGCAAATAAATATAAAATCACCTAATCAAAAGCCCTGGCTGTGAAAGATACAATTTATCCATAATCATTTTCTGCTGAAAAATCATTATTATTATTTTCATCTTGCACCCCAACTTCAGAGTACAGCTCCAAATGCACACAGTGTTTGAACCTTAGTGATATGCTCTCATCACCATGAAGCAGTCACAGACATGTGTGGAGTGTGGGGCTCTGAGGGAGGGGGGGTCTGTGGCTGACAGCTTAAGCATTTTGTATGAAACCAAGCAACACACACACACACACACACACACACACACACACACACACACACACACACACACACACACACACACACGCACACACACACACACACTCAACTTTGTTCTAACAGACACACTCAGGGACACCTGCACTGACTCGCAAACAAACAAATGCAGAGGCAGAAAGTGACAGGGGAGGTCATGTGCATGCACACACACACACACACACACACACACACACACACACACACACACACACACATACAGCAGCTCGTGAGTTGATCAGAGACTGTTAACAGTGTCACCTAACTCCCCAGCTCAAACCCCCCAGGAGATCGCTCTCTGTCACTGACGCCACTCTGTAGACAGCCTCACACAGCCCCGGGTGTCTGCTACCTGTGTGTGTGTGTGTGTGTGTGTGTGTGTGTGTGTGTGTGTGTGTGTGTGTGTATCTGAGTGCGTGTGCATGTTTGTCTAGGAAAGGGAGAAAAATGTTTCCTCCTTGTGGATATATTTTTTTTATTCTATCAAATCTCTACTAGGGTTGGTTGTATCAATCAAGTAAGCAACAAAGCGCAAAATCACTATTTTTATTCAGTAGTTTGAATCACAGCGTTCTTTTGATAAAGATGACAAAGTTGACTTTAAGTAAAGAAAAAACATCTTTCCTTGAGCTGCAGTTCAAAGTGTCTAAATGTACATACTGTTTTGGCGACATGAACTAAAACAAATGGTCTGGTTGCAGCTAATATAACATTGTTTCCCAGCTGAGAAGGACATAATTATTTTAATCTTTCATAAGGCCAGGGAAATGTGGATTCTACGCACAAAACAACAAAGAAATAGCACAGACTCTTGTAGTCCCTCTGTTTTGACATCTCCAGGCAGAATGCCACAGCTGAGCTAATGGTGTGGTAAGCGATAAAATGTAGGTTTATGAGGGATTAGTCGGCTGTGTGTGTGCAATAGACACATACACACACACAAGCGTGTGGGCCTAGGCACACAGCATTCCCCAAGTTTAGCGATGCATTAGTGGTGTTTACGACAGCTTTGAGTGGAGCTTACCCATGCTCCTGAAAGTTCCCCCAACCCCCCCCCCCCCCCCCCCCCCCCCCCCCAGTGCCCACCCCACCCTTACCCCAGACACCAGCCCTGCTTAACAAATAGTAGCAGCTGTGGGGGGGGGGGGTTCATTTAAGACCAGAATTCTCACAGATGGTTAGGTCACGGAGACCGGGGGGGGGTTGCACTGTGTAATAGTTTCCCTCAAAGATGAATGGAGAAAAAGGTTGGTGGGGTGATGATTAGAAGGAGGAGTCATATCATATCATATTAAACAGAAGGAAATCTTTACACAATAACAAAGGTGCTGGCAAGAGGTGAACCAGGGTGACATAGGCCCCCTCCTAAAATCAGACTGGCCGCTCCTGGTGCCCCCTTAATTAGAGGTAGAAGGTGGTAGACACTTGGCCCAATAGTAGCACGCACAAATCACAGGCCATCTGGACAATGGCACCTCAGAGAATCTTTATAAAGTGACAGTGTCAATCAAAGCAGAGAGAGACACAAACTGCCTGGGAGGGTGAAAACTGACTCAAAACTGACAGGTCGCAGCAACGCTAAGATGCACAACAACTTCAGAATGATAACTCTGTTATTTCCATCTTCAGAGGCTTTACATGTGTTTGTGTCCAGGAATCATTGTTTCATGGCTGTGGGTTTTTAAAGCTTCAAAAATTGACGATGATAACTAAAAATAAGTTAACCATCATGGACGGTTTGCCCATCCATCTCCCTTTGAGTCTGGGCCCCAGTCTAGCCCTCTGCCCCAAACCTGTCCATGTCTAGATGTGCAAAATTAGAAAAGAAGACAGGCAAACAATAACTTAGAGTGAGATGCATATGGAAAAAGAAGTTACCGTAAGTGGAATATAATTGGCTTTTCTAGTTTGCACTAGGCCTACATTAATCTTTACTTCATGCATTATTGATCAATTATCAAGATTTCAAATAGCCACCATTTAGAAGGGCCTCCCACTCCTCTTGTCTGACACTCCAAGGCAGCGATTTTTTGGTGTTCCTAGCCTGAAGCGGCTATGAAAGAAGTCCATGCTCAACTCTGAATAGAGTCAGTTTTTGGTCTTTGGAAGTATAAGCAGAAGAATAAAAATGTCTTTAGTCTGAGCTCAGAGGGAATTCTGTAGTCTCACTAAACGGAATCAAAAACAATGTCCTGCTGACAGAACCGATGTATTCTAGAGTGGTGCATTGTGGGAGTTTGGAGGGTAATTTGGCCATACATTTATTGCTAGAAAGACAAATGATGCAGCAAAAGATTCATACATATCTACTTCTCCTACATTAACAACCCCTTCCCTCCTTCTTGCATAAGGGATTAATCATGGTGACATTTTTTTGTGTATTTGTAAGATGAACTGTATTTGATATAGGACACACACAAAAACACACACACACACACACACACACACACACACACACACACACACACACTTGACAAACAGTGGAATCTTCTTAAATCTATACTAATCCATTATCCTCTGGGTGTGCTGTTTCTGTCTCCTGTCAGTAGGAGGGATCAGTCTTTGTCTCTCTGTGTGTGTGTGTGTGTGTGTGTGTGTGTGTGTGTGTGTGTGTGTGTGTGTGTGTGTGTGTGTGTGTGTGTGTGTGTGTCTGTGTGTCTGCGTGTGTGTGTGTGTGTGTGTCTGTGTGTCTGTGTGTCTGCGTGTATGTGTGTGCGTGTGTGTGTGTCTGTGTGTCTGCGTGTGTGTGTGTGTGTGTCTGTGTGTCTGCGTGTGTGTGTGTGTATGTGTGTGTGTGTCTGCGTGTGTGTGTGCGTGTGTGTCTGCGTATGTGCGTGTGTGTATGTGTGTGTGTGTGTGTGTCTGTGTGTCTGCGTGTGTGCGTGTGTGTGTGTGTGTGTGTGTCTGTGTGTCTGCGTGTGTGTGTGTGTGTGTGTGTGTGTGTGTGTGTGTGTGTGTGTGTGTCTGTGTGTCTGCGTGTGTGTTTGTGTTTGGCTGTGGTTCGTGCAAATCAAAAACAATAGTTTTTATGCATATGTTGACTGAAATCCTTTTATTGACATTTAAATCAAAATAACAAATCTTCTTTAAATTACTGCTTTTTATTTTGGATTGACAAAAAACTCAAAGCAAAAAAGTGTGTATGTGTGCATGCGTGTCTGTGTGCATTTGTGTGTGTGTGTGTGTGTTTGTGTGCGTTTGTGTGTGTGTGTGTACGTGCGTGTCTATGTGCATTTGTGTGTGTGTGTGTGTGTGTGTGTGTATGTGTGTAAACAAACAAAGCTTAGAAATCACCTGGTTTGGTCGACTTTTACTAGATAAGAACACGTGTTGTTGATGTCATTGTTGACAGAGAATGATATCCAAGGCTCAAGATAGCATGGTGTTCTCAGTGAATTTAAGTTCTTAAGGCTAAATCCAACAGGATGGAATATTCTTTTAACACTCACACAGGTCAATTTTAACTTACTCCCACTTTCCACCCTGCGTGCCGTGGTCAGTCAGCGCCGTGCACCACGCCGCCGTTTGCTGCCCCTTTAGTCAATATTCTTGTTTCCACAGCGAGGGCGGCGGTCCGTCTCCTGAGCATGCCTGCAGCGCCACTACGCTCTGCTCCGCTTCAATCCTTTGTGATCTTGTAGTTCTCCTGTGATGTTTGTTCAACTGCTTCTGGCCGTGCTCATGGTCCTGAAACGGACCCAGTGGGGCAGAGTGCGCCATCCAACGGAGAAAAATCCTGGTGCTGACAGAAAGCGGCACGCAGGGGGCTTTTTACGCTTCACGACTGATGACTGATGTCAGATACTTTTACTTTCATTTGTCCCTTATTAAATATTGTTTTAAATATTGTTTTCTTGTATTTACATCTATGTGCTGATGTTTTTATGGTTTTACCTGGATACAAAGCAAATGTTTTTATAGTTTTCAAAATATATGAGTAGAATAATAACTGTTCTTGTTTTCAAGACAATTTGAATGTATTATGATGAATTGTTTTAACCTTATATCCTGAGCATACATCCTCTGGTTTGCTCTACTATCTACCCTCTAGGGTAGATATTTTTTTTTTTTTGGGGGTGGGGGTTAGGGTTTGTTTTCTTGAGACAACAAAGATGATTGATATTGCACATGCATCAAACGGATGCATGTCAAAATAGATGAATATCCTCACATAACCGAGCTGCTTTAGGCAGAAACCGGCTTTATTCAAGAAACACATGCTGTTGGAAGGTTTTTTTTGTGTATTATAATACCCATGAGTCATCCAGGGAGTGTATGAGCCCCCCTGTGTTTATGACAAACTCTTACACTGGAACCAATATCCTGACCTTTCTCTTGAGTTTCGAGCATTACTTTAATCTCAATAAATGTTAACTATGATGCACTCAGTATGCAAGACTTGGCTGGAAAATGAAAGCTTGTGCTGAGAGTTTTTTAAGGTTATTTTAGCACAAGATATAAAATAAGTTGCTTTTCCACTAGATAATACATTTCATCATTTGGATGGCATATCATCCCTGCTTTAACTTAATTTTGATGTACACTGGAAATACATTAACCTTTTTTTTCCATCCCACATGTATTTGTTCTTCCATCACTGCCCTATCAATTATTAATGTTCCTTTCTACTTCTGCCTCGAACATAAACTGAGTGCACTTGGGCTGTAAACAGATCCACGTCCTGTACATCTTTGACCCATATTTGTCTTTCCGTAAAATAAAAAAAATGCAATTCATTGATTGAGATAGCTAAATCTTCATGTTTAACTCTGGATATTGAACAAGAATCCACTTGAAAATCCATATTACTAGACATGCTCTTCAATTTTATATCGACTTATCCGGTGGTATTCCATATCATCTTTGTTAGACTTAATGAGGAGAAGAGATAATAATAAAGTTTATTTGACCTTAAAACATCAGAAGCTTGGTTAGCATTATTAAATGGCTCCTCAGTGTTGTAAAGCACTTACTATAAGGTTTTCAAATTGGGATATGTACTTATATGCCTTTTGCCAAAAGAGTGAGGACAAATGAGGAAGACTTAAAAGATGGTATTCCCTGTATTCTAATTTCAAAGCTCAGCTGGGCAAGTAGCTTAGCTTTGGACAAAGCTCGTTACTTCTCTAGACTCCCAGTGATGTTTTTGCACTCCATTGCTCACTGTTCCATAATTTCTTTCCCCTCTACACAGAAGGACAGTGTCTGTAAAGCTCTCATACATACATTTTGTCAAGAGTGAAAATTAGCCATATCCAATCCATTTGAATATTTCCCCTGCTTCCAGGATGTATGCTAAGCTTGCAAACCGTATCCATGAATAACAATATTGTGAACTATTTGTCCAGAGGAGTAATGGTGCAAAAGCCTGCAACAACATTTTAGCCCTTCCAACTAAACAGCTCATGCCTTCATCTTCTTTTATTCTCTCTCTTTTCAGAGTTTACAAAGAAAGTTGTTTTGGCATCAGAGCTTCACCTATGATGAAAAAAAAAGACACGTAACTGGGCACACAGATGGGCAAAAGACAATGAAAAAGAAGAATGATGCTGCTGAAGTCTTCCAGTGTTTTGATGTGTACTCCTTTGATCTTGTTGGCTGCTCCACTAAACTAGATGGCATCAGTTGAAATCCTACCTGTGCCAGTGCAACAGAAGAGTCAGAATTTGAAAGTTTCTCAAGTCAGTTTCACACAAAGTTAATCATTCTTTTCCAGGGCTCATTACAACTTGTTTGATATCAGTCGATGCACACAACATTGATGAATATACCAGCATTATAAGGAATGTTTTTCACACCACTGTGCTATAGTTTACAGCACAGTTCTGTCTAAGCAACCATTCTAGCTGACATGCAGCCGCTCAGGTTTCCAGGCTACTGGTCTTATTATCTTATCTTTTGATGGCCCATGGTTTAATGGAAAAACAATTGTCCTTCTTGAATTGTCTGATCTAATTCATGACCATATCATCAGGCATCAGTATGTCATGAATCAGTATGACCAGTCTGAAAGTCTGACAAACCTTTCCCACCAACAAAAGAGAGAGGGACTGAGATTAAACCACATGTGGCTTCTTCAATGCTATTCATGGAGGTCTTTATGATCCAAGGACAAATCAACATTGAATCAGTGCAACAACTGTTTTTGAAATGGTATGAAGTCGCTGTAATGATTGGGAGCACAGACAAAGGCTAACACACAATGGAAAGCACAAGTTATCATTCTCTAAAAAAGATTAGAGTTGCATACTAAACAAAAACACAGACTGTATATAATAAGTCATTGAAATACTAAAATTGTTGCCTGGCTGATTCCATGCTGGATTTATACAGCACCCTCTTAGACCCATGGATACAGTTCTGCAACTCTATTCAGATTCAGATGACCATGTTTTAGTGACTTTGATCACAAGGAAGCCTCAACCTAATGCATACTTTGCTAAATTGACTTTTTTTTTATAAATTTGGCCACAATTTACCAAATGAACCTCATGTCTTATTTTTTTTTAAATGATATAAGCACTTAAGACTATAATTTATTCAATCAATTTGATACAGGAATTTTCATAGACTGCAATAAATATAGACTTGAAGTTGCCCTCTGCTTGTGATTAGAAATGATGTAGGGACATCAGAACTGGATTTACTTATTAACATGTCCCTCTATCCCATTTTTTAAAACATATTCTACATATAATATACACAAAACATACAGCTTTTGGAGGTTCTTTCTTTAAAGTTACACATGTCCAACTTCTCATACTTTGTTACAAAATCTACAAAAATGTCTTGTTACAAAATAGATACATATATATCTATATCATACATGTATACACATATATTTATTCACACATACATACCTGCATATAAACACATATGACAGCCCTTCACATCTTTTTTTTTTACAATCCTTTTTTCTTGATTGACTCAACAACTTCTATAACACATTTGTAGTTTGCTTTACACTAGAGTGCATTTAAATAAAAATAAAAATAAAAATATATTAACACTGAATATAAAATAAATAAATAAATGTGAAAAGGCATCACCTGCATCACTGGGGCCAGTTTTACATAAAACCTGTTTGTGCTCAGCTATGATCTGGCTCTCGTTTTTTTTTCAATGATAAAAACTCTTTTTTTAATCTGTGTCTCCTTTGAGTCAGGTTGGGAGGTTGTGGTTTCAGCCAGGATGCTGTTATTGTTTTCTTTGCTATTAATAGCAAAATTCTAAGCAAGGACATAAAGCCACTGGTGTTATCAGGAGCTATGCCACAAATGAAAGTGAAGAATCCAAGGTTACATTGATGCCAGGAATCTGGCTTATTTCTTTTTGGACTTTTTTCCAAAAGTCTACAACTTTTGAGCAGTCCCAAAAAATATAAGTCCACATCCCCTCCAGCACAACTCAGATGTATTGCTGTATTTGGAAATGAGGAACGGTGTGTTAAAGTTTCTTATTTTGACTTTCTAGTCAAACTCCCTCCACATTGGACAGTTTGTTAGTTAATGTCCCTCTTCTATCTCACACAGTAAGGTAGATGACTTTTCATCATAAGTCTGGTTTTGCTTGAGGTTTCTGCCTCTCAAAGAACATTTTCCCTGCTATTGTGAATTTGCTTAGTGCTCATGATGGATTAATGTTGGTTCTTTGTAGATAACAAAGAGTAATGTCTTTTACCTGATGTTTTGTAAAGTGTCTTGAGATAACATTACAGTTTGGTGCTACAAAAATAAAGATTAATTGATTTACTTAACAAAGCCTAAGAGGCTAAATATTATTATTTTTCCTTACTGATGAATAAATGAATGACTACATGACTACATTGTTTTTTTAAAGGTTAGTTGTCATGTCCATTTTTGTAAACAAATTATTAATAGCACAAATTATCAATTTCACCTGCCCCACATAAACATACTGACTGCTTATGATCCTCCAAAACATATTGTGAATTATATCCAATTGTTCCTGAAACTGGCTCAAAACAGTCTGGGGAATCTATTTTGACATGATGAAGTGTCATCATAATTATTTTAGAAATAGATGTTTAAATCTAATGCTGAAAGTAACCAGTATTAGTTATGAACAATACAAGCATCCAAAGAGAGCAAAGGGAAAGCAAGTGGAAGCATGTTTGTGTGTGTGAGAGAGAGAGACAGAGAGAGACAGAGTCAGAGAGAGAGAGAGAGAGTGAGAGAGAGAGAGAGAGAGAGACAGAGAGAGACAGAGTCAGAGAGAGAGAGAGAGAGAGAGTGAGAGAGAGAGAGAGAGACAGAGAGAGACAGAGAGAGACAGAGAGAGAGAGAGACAGAGAGAGACAGAGAAAGCAATTTAAAGGTCATTGCCACAATGAGGCCTACTAAGGAGTGTGTATCACACACAGCCTGACCCAGCATAAAACCAAGGCAATTAAAGCCTGGCCACGGACAGGGGAATCGACACAGCACAGCAGTGGAGCGATCCAACATGGCCCTGGTCGCACAGAATAAACACAGTGTGAGGGAGAGGCTGGGGCAACTGGCAGTGAGAGGGGGATAGGTTATGCAAATGACCCTGGCCTCCGACAGAAGGGAGTCAGTGGAGTTCCTCCACGCTGACGGGAGCAGAAAGTTAACTACACAAAACAAGTCACTAGAGCTTTAAACACATTCTCTCAAACTGAGACCACTCTCTGTAACTCCCTGCTGATTGTAAAGTTCTGACCTGGATTCAAAGACATTTGGCAAAACTAATAATTGGACATTTGATTTGAATTTGATCTTACCACAAAGCAAATTCCCCTTCATGCACTTTCAAGTATATTTTCATGCTCAGAAGTACTCAACACACCCTGTCTCCACTGACCCATAAAATTCTTATGAATTCCATTCAGCTCACTATCTACACCTCATCGTTGCTTGTATCTGCAGCTGACTTGAGAGAGAGCGACAGGACGGCTGGGTATATGTGGGTATATTTTCATGCCATTCTGGTGGGAGAGACTTGGCCTGGTTTTCAAAGCCTGGTGCCAGATGGTGGGAGCAACTTGCGAGGCAAAGGAGGAGGAAAAAAAACAAGAAAACAAGCTTGACTCCGTAATATTCTCTCTCTCTCTCTCTCTCTCTCTCTCTCTCTCTCTCTCTCTCTCTCTCTCTCTCTCTCTCTCTCTCTCTCACACACACAAACATGCTTCCACTTGCTTTCCCTTTGCTCTCTTTGGATGCTTGTATTGTTCATAACTAATACTGGTTACTTTCAGCATTAAGAAAAAGTCATACTTGTGGGCCTTTAAGTCGCCATGTAAACCCAGCTAAACATATCAGTCACATAGAACCTGAACGTTTTTATGTTTAAATGTTTGCTCTTATTTATGATTCATCATTTAAAATTCTTATTGTGGTACTAAAAAACATTTAATAATATAATACAATAAAATGTTAGAGTGACTTCAGGAACATGATACTTTTCATTTTCAATCTGAGCTTGTTGCATTTCAAATGGGGATTGATCTCCATGTTTTTGAAACCACAAACCAAGACTGGAAAAGCCAGATAATTGGTTTAAGCAATTGCAGAAAACAATGAAACAAATGGTAATGCAGAAAATATTCAAAGAGCACTGCACTCACCACTTTGAGTGATTGTTTTCTTTCTTGGACAGAATTGTGTTTATTCTGCCAGTTGAACTCTACAGACTTGAAGACTCCCTGACAAGGAGCACTGAAGGTGTTCTGGCATCTTGTAGTGGCCTAACACCTTACTGACATTCTGTGTCGGGTTTCACTTTGATTTGTTACACTCTGTTGTGTAGAAGACGGGCTGCAGATGAACTGCTGCTGTAGAAACTTTTATGTCGTCTAGAAAGTCAAGTCAGCAGAAAAGCAGGAATTCTGTTCGGTCAAATTGCTGCACAATTGTCTTTATGTTCTTATGTGTTAATGAAAGTCTTGAATTTGAGGCTAGGGCTAGTGGGTCCTTGATGACGGGGATGTTGTTTGCCAGCATATGGTGAGGCCAGACAGCTATTTGGACCACTTAAGGAGTACAAGTCAGGTCAGGTAGCCCAAGCACAAAGATTGTGTTTGACATGACCTCAAGTGCAGATGATCCTGACTCAGCCCCCCTCACACACAACCACACTGAAACACAATAAAAGATTAGCTGTTGTATTCAGCACTGTGTAAACCAGAGTCAAACACAGGTGTTGTCAGATGTCGGATTTTAAGGCCTGACATGAACTTTTGTGTCCACGGGTGACTAGACTAAGACAAATCGGATGAAGCTGGCAATTTGTTTTTAAGTTGCATTAATGCTGGTGTTGGATGAAACACTGTTGATGTGTTTTGTGTGCTTGCAAAGAGGTGATTATTTAAAGTAACTGCATTAGTTAAATTGCAGTCAATTGCACGTGTAGTTAAAGATTAGATGAATTAGTGTTTTCAATTGTCATTTCTGTTTTACAAATGAAGCAGGCCAGCAATGAAACTCACTATTCAAATGAATGTGCAAGATTAAATAAAAACAAATACATCATGTATCACGTTGCAGAATGAACGTATTATCTATTGTTTTCATGTTAATCCACATCCAGAATGCAAAATGTCAATGTAAGTGTTTATTGCTCTCCAGCACAGAGAAAATGAAGAAGAGTTTTAATCAGGGGAGCTCATTGCCACTGGATTTTCTCTGTTTGTTTGGTAATTGGATTAGAACAAACACAAATGATCAGTGAACCTAGTCAATGGATTGTATTCCACTTACATTAGCAATGTTAGCACTGTCTGTGCACAAAACACAGCAAAAGAACTGCTCAACACTGAGTTGATCTTAAATAATGGATGGCAGCAGCTTCCATAAGCTATCCATCATCTCAAGGCCGTTTGTTATGAGCTAAGTCTTAAAGGGTTTGTGTGTGGAAGTGGGGCCTCATTACAATCTTCTGACAGTAAAGCAATAAGGGAAAGTGGGTAATGGTGATGGCAGATTATATGATATGTTCAAGGTCAAGGTTGTGGATTGCTAAAGTCCATCAGACATACATATTACTGTTCATCACTAATTAAAAAGTCAATATGTGGCAATATGGATCAAATTACTTGATAAGATTATCCTTGTGCGGGCAAATGTTGGGCTAATTGCACATTTTGACGTGTTATATCATGATTTGCTCTCCAATTTGAAGAAAATTCAATTCAATAGATGTGTTTGAGTGTGATATAAATAATACTGTGTGTAATATTTACAGTGTACATTCAAAAATGGCACCAAAACATGAAATTAACATGATCTATACCTAATAAATAAAATGTACATATACAAAAAAAGGAGTGTTACTTATTCATCTATTCTGTCATTAATTGATTATTCATTTTAGACCTCTATCTCTTACTGTTTCTCCGATCAGCTGATCGTGGCCATTAAGTATTCAACTTACACATTTTTTCCAAAACGGTCTTCACTCATTTTGCAGCTTTCAAAATGTATATTGGTTCTCCTCTCTGCTGCTGTCAGTATGTTCAGGTCAGTGTGGACTGTTGTGACCCATTCCTACCTCCTTCATCTCTAATGCATGTCATCAGTGTCTCGTTGATTTTTTTTTTTTTTTTTTAGATATCCACCACCACATAACATCCTGCATCTCTTCTTCACTGCCACCACCAGAGTCTAGACTCTGCCGGGGGGAGGGGGGGGGGGGGTTAACCCACTGTTAAATAAATGGGTGGAGTGTAGTCCATTATTAAACCCAGTGAAATCACAGAATGGTAGCTTAAATGTTCCAAAATGTGACAGTGGGAAGTATTGCTTAGCCTAGATAGTTTCATTCAAATAAAGTTAGTCAGAGAGGCCCAGGGAGCGAGATAAAAGACAACTCTTAGACTTAGAAATCTTAGAAATTACAGTAACAAACCTCAAAATCTGCTGTTTCTGAGTGATGTTAGATCAGTCATTACAACTAAAGATTGAGTTTGTTGTTACAGCATATATGTAGCTATTATTCATTTATAGCTGTGCATCAAGAGGGCTTTATCTTCATTTCTATTCAAAGCATGCTTCTGTGCTCAGCAAGGCAAATACAGCCAAACTGAGAGTCTCTCTCCAGCCTCTCCTCATTTAGCTCTATAAGACAAAGGGAGATGAGTTGCATTTTCCCTTCTATGTGTCTCTCTCTCTATCTCTCTCTCTCTCGCTCTCCCTCATACGCTCTCTGTCCTTGCTATTAAAAATCTGTGGATATTTTTGTTCCCATTAAATGAATTATACCCATTACTCTCTCTGACAACTCTGCATTGAGTGTGCGCGCCCCGATTTAACATTGTTCTAATTCCTCTCACTATTATTGCAATAAAACATTCATCAAAATAATTAGCCATTTTGACATCTAATTTAAGCTAATTAATTTGAGAGAAAGAATGCTTGTGTTATATGGAGCTCTGTGAATTGCCATGAAACCTCTGCTAATCATGAGAACAGCAATGAGCCTTGATGAGTGTGAACGTGCTTTGAGACTACAGAAAGACACTTACAGTATGCGCACATGTCACATGGGTGACCTGTCCATTTAAATGCAATAACAGTGTTTTCAGCCTTATAATGGCTGTCATGGCAATGGGAGATAGCAAAGGGTGGCCATTGTTCTGTTAGCCAATACAAATAGACTCTTCACTATAAAGCTCTATTCTTAGGCTGTTAGCCCTATAAACTATTTAGACTGAGGCAATCTTGACTCTGAAAAAAACAGGCTTTATATGCTCTCCTTATAGCTGTTATGTATCCCGCATGGCAAAACATTGATTCTCTAATTTTGCATGACTTTGTTCCCTGCATCTGGCAAAAAGCTCTTTTGTTTGAAAGACATGCAAGCGAGGAATTGGAGGAAGGAGGAATTGTTGTTGACAAAAAAATAAATGATTTAAAGATGAGGCAGACTCAGGGCATATAGAGTTCAAGCATTGATTATGACTTTTCAACTCCAGCCCTACAGATGTGTACACATCTCTCCAAATGTGTGTTCTTGCATTTATTAATAATCCACCAGGAGAAAGATATAATAAAGAATTATGTCAGATAAGTATATGTATATACTGTATCTTTATTTTATCCTTTGTATTTATCTTAAATGTAACTATATTTTGTAAAAATTCTACATCCCTTTCATAGGTTTCAGATGTGTTGTTAATTGTCTGTTTTGTGAGCAAGTCTTTATTTGTTGGTCTGATTGCCATCATTATTTTCTGTATATTTCTGGCCATGAATTTACATCCCATCTTACCTGTAAAAAAAAAAAAATCAACTTACACCAATTTTTCCTTTGCAATTATCTTTATAATTGGGCCTTAATGTATCTTTAATAATGTCATTTGCAATGTTCTGATCTGAAATGATTGTTAATAAGATTTCTGCATTAGAGACAGAAGACAAATGATATTATATATTTATTATATCTACTGTATATACCCTGTATTTGCTTCTTCAATATCAAAGCCAGTGTGTGTTTGTGTTGCTGCACAGGTGTTTCTTAGGACTGCGTGTGAGATGTGGGGACAGTAAAGGTGTGGAAATAGTTTGGCATATGATTTGATTCCAGTGTCTTGCTGTGAATGTTTTTCAGGGAAATGATTAAGGTTTATTAGTTTTGGTCTGCAGAGCCTTTACCTGATAGTCAGATGTCACAGCGGCTGTTGCATGATGGTTATTGACTTTATAAGAAGGGCATGCTGGGTTTGGGCTGGCAGGGGGGCAGCAATAGCATTGTAAATGTTTGGTAGATAAAAGGCAGTGTTGCTATGCGCGTGTGTGTTACCGTGTTAAGAAGAAATCTTCATGTCAACAAGGGGAAAGAGAGTCTCCATAAATGTCACAATGTCATTTGAGCTTATTTGACAAATTAAGGGAGGGGATAAATACATCGGTTGCATCACTACAGGAAAGTAATACATAAGCATAATCACATTCAAACACACACCTTGACACAAATACACACAAACACACACACAAAATTAATATATTTTAACTGACAGTTTGTTTCAGACAGCTAGGTTGATAAAATACTGATTCATTTGAGGAGTATGTACTCTGGCAAAGATTTGTTGCAAGACAAACACCTGATCACCATCAGAATCTGAATGTGATTTTAAGACCAAAACTAACAGGGTGTTGAATATTTGTCAAGTAAAAAAATGATCAGATATCATCTTTATTTATTACCTTTGCTCCAAGGTGTCTTCAGTATTTATTTTGAAAGTACAGCAACAATAACAGTAATGGTATAGTAATGTGCTACCTCAATTACCTTTAGCGTTATGAATACAGACATTGCTGATGCTGTTCAGTCCCACTGTGCAAACTTCGTGTACAAAATGGATCTGAAACAAGACACTAAACAACTGTCCAGTTATGCAGCAACACATCAGTGTTTTAGCTCAGCTTTAGTCCGTTGTATTATGCTTTTGTAGTCGCACAAGTCCAACAAATGTGCAGCTTTACTGGCTTATAATTTAGCTTTGATAACCACCGACAAAAACATCTTATTTAACACATAAATAAGAAAGTTACTGTCTCCAAGGAACTTAGAGCATAGTCAGTTTGCCCACTTTTGAATTTGGAAGCTTACATCACGACTAAGTATAGAATGACTTTGTTGAATACTTGATCCTTATTGGTCAATTCTGTAAATAACAGATTGCTCCAATGAAAGCAGTTATAACCACAGGCTGGTGGACTGAAGAACATGTATGGGTTATGGCAGTGTTTGAGGCTGTTTCATTGGCGAGAACACATCGATTACATGCTGTGGCCATGCTCTCCAATTCACCTTATCTCATCAATAGAAATCTTAAAAGGATACTTCACCCATTGAAACAGGAATCTGTATTGACATTGGACTCGTAGAGATAGCCACAAACATCCGATTCGAGCACCAGGCCTTCTAAATCCCCTTCATCCACATCACTTTGAAGTTAAAACATTTTTTTCGCTATTGTAGGTTCTTATCAGCTTTCTCCATAGAGCCTGTTAGCATAGCTTCCAAGCAATATGGCGGACGTTAAGTTTCGATTCTGGGAGTGAGTTCCCACCCACTGATCTGTGATTGGTCTGTAGCTTCAGTGGTCGAAAATATGAGGAACTAGCGTTGTAGTTTCACCACAGCAGCCGCTGATGATGCAAAATGACAATTTTTGTGTCATCAGAAGTTCTTTGTCAGACTTAGAAATACACAGATTTCCGGTCTCAGGGGAAAATGAGGGCGGGATGCACGACCATTCCAAAATACTACCAGGTTTCTAATGATACAAAGCTTAATGCAAAACTGATTAAATCAGTTCAATTTCCTGAACTGTGTTTTGTGTTATATTATTGATTTCTTCAGTAGTAACATTGTAATGAGCAGAATCATTCTGGATAGAATAGCATTCACTTTCTATTGTGACTACCTGTTTCCTATAACAGTATAAATAATAGGACAGAACACTTTACCATTCTGACAGTCTACCTAAGTTGAATGTGTTGTTGTCCAAAGAAAACCACGTATCTGAAAACGATCTCTGCAATGTGCTAAGATTGCAGATAACAGCTCTTTGACATTCTGAGGATCATCTTATTCTTTTTATAATGTTTTTTTTAGGTTGTAAAGTGAACTTTATGTCAGCACTACAATCATCCTGCGCATGCGTCGGCGTCTTCGCTCACTGGAGAGAAGCGCTGCCAAAACTTTTACTTTTTATCAAGTTTTAACTACTTCCTCGTTATACTTGTGTTTTTAAGTTTTAAGTATTTATTCAACATAGATAAACATTTTTAGCCTTTGGGTGTTTAGATATTACTTTTAAAGTGTGGTAATCACTGAAGCCTGCCACTGGAAGACTGCTGCTAGCTTAAAACTGTTTTTAAACATCTGGAGCTAGCCATGTCTGTGTGTACGAACTGCAAACATCAGTACTCACAGTTAAAGGACGATATCCAAGCCTTAAGTCTGAACTTCGGAACGAGGACCATTTGATTGAAGGCTTTGTTTCCGTGGCTGCTGCACAGTCAAAACACATATCTTATAGGCAGTCCTCCAGGCGGTCCGATCGCCATCCGCACCATCCTCGCCGGCATCAAAGCTGGTGTCTGCCTCTGCCGCCACTCTTCCCTGGCTGACCTCCACTCACCTCGGCCTCGCGCGGGCCTACCCGGAGGGACCGGTAGCCGAAACGACCGGGCACCGCTCTATGGGAGACCTCAGTACAGGGGCCTCGGGCACCGATGGCGTTGGGACAGAGGGTCTGGCCAGCACCCTCACTGCGCTGGACCAGGACACCACAACACCGGCCCCGTCAGTTAACTCCGAGGGCGCGCTGCCCTGGACCGACGTGGTGTGCCGCAGGCGGAAGACGGATCATCTGGCCCCTCCACAACCCCGGATAACCCTCCACAACCGCTTCACGCTGCCGAAGGACGAGGCTCCGGTCGGCCTGTGACTGGAGGAGGCTTCTGCTGCCGCTGCGCGTACTGTTGCACCAAACGGAACTACTCACCACTCCGCCAAGGCTCCACATGGATTTGCCACCTCACCTCCACCTGCAGCACGTTCTTCTGGTCGGGAGGCCCGCCACTCGGCCACTGGGAAGAACCGCCGGAAAATGCTGCAGGAGGCCGTCCCCAGACGCTCTGGGGGTCTTCCTCTGGCTGAGCCACTGCAGTCACCTCAGCATGACCGGCCCGCTTTACCGCAGGTGGTAACGGCCGAGCGCCCACAGGCCGATCCAGGTAGCACACACTCATCACCTCCTTGCCCTCTTTTTCCCCCGACAACTCTTATCATTGGAGATTCAATCACCAGGAATGTCCGCTTATTTAATGCCACCACACACTGTCTTCCCGGTGCCACTGTCCCCATAGTCCTAGACAAACTCCTCAGTCTTCTGCCTTCAGTCCCAGTCTCAATTAAAAGAGTCGTTGTACACGTGGGCACAAACGACTCTTACCGGCGGCAATCTGAGTGCACCAAAAAGGATTTGAATCTCCTTTTTAACGTTTTAAAGAACTGTGTAAAATAATTTTTTATCTCTGTACCCATTCCAACCTTTGATCGTGGTCCTGAGCATTTTAGCCATATCCTCTCCCTGCACACCTGGCTCCAGCACGCTTGCAAATCATACAACCTAGATTTTATTGACAATTTTAACCTGTTCTGGAACCGTGCTACACTTTTTAAAAACGATGGGATTCATCCAAATCCGTTGGGCAGTCAAATGTTGTCCTCTAATATCCAGCACGCTGTCCAGTCCTCAACACCTGTATGACATCCATCTGAGCACACACCCACTTCCAATCCCCTCTAACCTGTTTCACCTCAGATCAATCTACTCACAGCAAGCCCCTCCCCTGCTCCTCACACCTGGTGTCACTCTTTTTCTCCTTATTCTCTGTCCTCCAATAACTGTCATACACTCTCTACTGTCACAGACCACAGCACTGAATTCACTATCCCTGTACATGTCACCTGTAGACTGTCTCATCAACATCTGTCACCTGTCAATTACTGTAACCACTCCAGTCTCACCCAAGTACGCCTCCAACCTCTCCCAAAACCAACCTTTAATTGCACTTCAGCTAACTTTGGTCTTTTAAATATCAGATCCCTTAAAAATAAATCTTTTATCTGCCTTGATTTTATAAATCATAATAATGTGGACTTTTTTATTGTCACTGAGACCTGGTTGACTATGGGAGATTGCAGTCCTCTGATTGAAGCAACCCCCCCTGATTTCACCCACCTTCATCAGCCCAGGCTGTCAGGCCGGGGAGGGGGGGTTGCTGTTATTCATAGAAAAGATTTTAAATGCTCTCTAATTTTACTCACCCATTTTACATCATTTGAGCACCTTGGTTTTATTGTTAACTTAAAAGATCCTGTGTTAATTTTAATCATCTACAGACCACCCAGACCTAACAATGTTTTATTGCAGAGTTTTCAGAGTTTTTATCACATTTTATTTCTAAGTATGATAAAATCCTTGTTTTAGGTGATTTTAACATACATGTCTGTTGCCCCTCTCAGTCCCTCGCGGGTGATTTTATGGATATTCTAGAATCTTTTAACCTTACTCAGGCAATACAGGAACCCACTCACTCTAAGGGCCACACACTTGATCTTGTTTTATACAGTGGTCTCAGCCCTAACAACTTTGAGACAAAGGATATCTGTGTCCACAAACTGGTTTTATTCAGAATGGTTTTATCTCAGCCACCTTTTATTAGCAAGGCACCTGTCCGCAGCAGGGTTTTTAACTCTACGTCTGCTAGCAAGTTTAAGGAGCTTTTTATGTCTGTCTCTTCAACTGCCTTTTACCAAAATTTTAACACAAAGGAGCTGGTCTCCTCTTTTAATCTCACCTGTCTCTGACGACATCACATAAA
>NC_089195.1:827500-847500 GCF_963930695.1 Labrus bergylta | reverse complement strand
GAAAGACAGGAAAGGGACAAGGACAGGGCTTTTCGGGAAAGGAAGGCCAAGTTAGAGGTAGAGAGAGCTGCTGCAGCCGGGAATAAGGATGATCGAAGATTTGATGTTAACCGCGCTCACAGTTTCATGCCGTCTTTTGATGAAAGCACCGTTGATGTGTTTTTTTAAATGTTTGAAAAGGTAGTGGCCTAAAGGAAAAAGTGAGTGGCCTGAAGGAAAGTGACCTTTGCTAGTACAGAGCGCACTAACTGGGAAAGCTCAAAGAGCAGTAGCGGCTCTGGACAGCTGAGTTGGTTTAGAGTACGACCCTATGAAGAAAGCTGTGTTGGAGGTTTATGGCGGTGTGCCAGAGCCTTATCGACATCAGTTTCGTGAGATGAGATGGCGGCAGGCCGAATCTTATCTAGACTTGTGGCGGAGGCAAGAGGTTGCTTTTGATTGCTGGGTTAAGTCTTGTGAAGCTTTTGGTTTCCAGCAGCTACGAAATTTGTTGTTACTTGAACAATTTGAAGTTAGTGTCCCCAGGGAGATTGAGATGTCCAGCCCCTGCCATGCTGCAGAGTTGGCTGACAGCTATGAGGTGGCACATGGTGGTAAGGTGTGTGTTGTGCCTGTGTGTGTGTGTCTGTGTTTGTGTGTGTGTGTGTCTCTGTGTGTGTGTGTGTTGTGTATCTGTGTTTGTGGTGTGTGTGTTTGTGTTGTGCCTGTGAATGTGTGTTGTGCCTGTGTGTGACTTTGTGTCTGTGTGTGTGTTGTGCAGGTGTGTGTTGTGCCTGTGTGTGTGTGTGTGTGTCTGTTTGTGTGTGTGTCTGTGTGTCTGTGTCTGTGTTTGTGTGTGTGTGTGTGTGTGTCTCTGTGTGTGTGTGTTGTGTATCTGTGTTTGTGGTGTGTGTGTTTGTGTTGTGCCTGTGAATGTGTGTGTGTCTGTGTTGTGTTTGTGCGTGTGTCTGTATGTGTGTGTGTTTGTGTGTGTGTGTCTGTCTGTGTTTGTGTGTCTGTGTTTGTTTGTGTGTCTCTGTGTGCTTCTGTCTGTGTGTGTGTGTGTGTGTGTGTGTGTTGTGCCTCTGCGTGTGTGTGTCTGTTTGTGTGTTTGTCCGTTGTGTGTCTCAGTGTGTGTCTTTGTTTGTGTGTGTCTGTGTTTGTGTGTGTGTCTCTGTGCATGTGTGTGTGTGTGTGTGTAGTGTGTCTGTTATTGGTGTATGTATATGTGTTGTGTGTGTGTGTGTCTCTGTGTGTGTGTGTGTGTGTGTGTGTGTGTGTGTGTGTGTGTGTGTGTGTGTGTGTGTGTGTGTGTGTATGTGTGTCTGTGTTTGTTGTGTGTGTGTCTGTATGTGTGTTGTGTTTGTCCGTTTGTGCTGTTTGTCTCTGTGTGTTGTGTGTGTGTGTGTGTCTCTGTGTGCGTTTGTGTGTGTGTCTCTGTGTTTGTTTGTGTGTGTGTCTGTGTGTGTGTTGTGCCTGTGTGTGTGTGTCTCTGTGCCTGTGTGTGTGTGTGTTTGTTTGTGTGTGTGTCCGTCCGTTTGTGTTGTGTTTGTGTGTGTGTGTGTGTGTGTGTGTGTGTGTGTGTGTCTGTGTTTGTGTTTGAGTGTGTGTCTCTGTGTGTGTGTGTGTGTGTGTGTTGAGTGTCTGTGTTTGTGGTGTGTGTGTGTGTGTTGTGCCTGTGAATGTGTGTTTGTCTGTGTCTGTGTTTTGTTGTGTTTGTGCGTGTCTGTTTGTGTGTCTGTCTGTGTATGTGTGTGTCTGTGTTTGTTTGTGTGTCTCTGTGTGCTTCTGTCTGTGTGTGTGTGTGTGTGTGTTGTGCCTCTGCGTGTGTGTGTGTGTCTGTTTGTGTGTTTGTCCGTTGTGTGTCTCTGTGTATGTCTTTGTTTGTGTGTGTGTTGTGTGTGTCTGTGTTTGTGTGTGTGTCTCTGTGCATATGTATGTATGTGTAGTGTGTCTGTTATTGTTGTATGTATGTGTTGTGTGTGTTTGTGTCTCTGTGTGTGTGTGTGTGTGTGTGTGTCTGTGTTTGTTGTGTGTGTGTCTGTGTGTGTGTTGTGTTTGTCCATTTGTGTTGTGTTTGTCTGTTTGTGTGTTTGTCCGTTGTTTGTCTGTGTTTTTGTGTCTCTGTGTGTCTGTGTTTGTGTGTGTTTGTGTGTGTGTGTGTGTATGTTATTGTTGTATGTATGTGTGTTGTGTGTGTTTGTGTGTGTGTCTCTGTGCATGTGTGTTGTGTTTGTGTCTCTGTATGCGTCTGATTTTCTGTGTGTGCGTTTGTGTGTGTTTTGTGTTTGTGTCTGTCTGTTGTTTGTGTGTGTGTGTGTTTGTGTGTGTGTGTGTGTGTGTGTTGTGTGTGTGTGTCTCTGTGTATGTGTGTTGTGTGTGTGTCTCTGTGTGTGTGTTGTGTGTGTGTCTCTGTGTTTGTGTGTGTGCGTGTGTCTGTGTTTGTAGTGTGTTTGTGTGCGTGTATTTGTTGTGTGTGTGTGTTGTGTGTGTGTGTTGTGTGTCTGTCTATGTATATGTGTGTGTGTGTCTCTGTGTGTGTGTTTGTGTTGTGTTTGTGTGTCTGTCTGTGTGTCTCAGTGTGTGTGTGTGTGTTGTGTGTGTGTGTGTTGTGTCTGTAATTGTTGTATATGTGTGTGTTGTTTATCTGTTTTTGTCGTGTGTGTGTTTGTGTGCCTGTGTGTGTCTGTTTGTGTGTGTGTGTTGTGTGTGTGTGTGTGTGTGTGTGTGTTTGTCTGTGTGTCTGTTTTTGTGTGTGTTGTGTTGTGTGTGTGTCTGTTTATGTTGTGTTTGTGTCTGTCTGTTTGTGTTTTGTTTGTGTGTGTGTTTGTTTGTGTGTCTGTGTCTCTGTGTGTGTCTCTGTGTGTGTGTGTCTTTTTGTGTGTGTGTCTGTTAGTGTGTCTCTGTGTGTGTGTGTGTGTGTGTGTGTGTGTGTGTGTTGTGTATGTGTGTGTTTGTCTGTTTGTGTGTGTTTGTTTATGTGTCTGTTTCTCTTTGTGTGTGTGTGTGTCTCTGTGTTTGTTGTGTGTGTGTGTTGTGCCTGTGCATGTGTTGGTGTGTGTGTGTGTCTTGTGTTCGTGTGTCTGTTTCTGTGTGTTGTGTTGTGTGTGTGTCTGTTTGTGTTGTGTTTGTGTGTGTGTCTGCCTCTGTATGCGTCTGTGTGTTTGTGTGTGTACATATGTGTGTTGTGTGAGTGTGTCTGTGTGTGTTGTTGTGTTGTGTGTGTTTCTCTGTGTGTTGTGTTGTGTGTGTGTCTTTTTGTGCGTCTGCGTGTGTGTTTGTGTCTTGTGTGTCTGTGTTTGTTTGTTGTGTGATTGTGCATGTGTGTCTGTGTCTGTGTGTGTGTTGTGTATCTGTTTTTGTTTTGTGTGTGTGGGTTGTGTCTGTTTGTGTGTGTTGTGTATTGTGTTTGTGTGTATTTCCGTTTGTCTTGTGTTTGTGTATATGTCTGTTTGTGTGTGTGTTGTGTGTGTTGTGTGTCTGTGATTGTTGTGTGTGTCTGTCTGTCTGTGTGTGTGTGTTGTATGTCTGTGATTGTTGTTTGTATCTGTGTGTTGTGTCTATGATTGTTGTATGTATGTGTGTCTGTTTGTGTTATGTTTGTGTGTGTCCGTTTGTGTTGTGTTTTTGTGTGTGTCTGTGTTTGTGTACGTTTGCATGTGTGTGTGTTTGTGTGTGTGTGTTGTGTTTGTCTCTGTTTTTGTGTTTGTCTGTGTGCTGTTTGTGTGTTGTGCCCATGTCTGTTTGTGTTTTGCTTGTGCATATTTCTGTTTGTGTGTGCGTGTGTCTGTTTGTGTTGTGTTTGTGTTTGTGTGTGTGTGTCTCTGTTTGCGTGTGTGTGTCTGTCTTTGTGTGTGTGTCTCTGTGTTTGTTGTGTGTGTGTGTTGTGCCTGTGCATGTGTTAGTGTGTGTGTGTGTGTGTGTGTGTGTGTGTCTGTGTGTGTTGTGTTCGTGTGTCTGTTTCTGTGTGTTGTGTTGTGTGTGTGTGTCTGTTTGTGTTGTGTTTGTGTGTGTGTGTCTGCCACTGTGTACGTCTGTGTGTTGTGTGAGTGTGTCTGTGTGTGTTGTTGTGTTGTGTGTGTTTCTCTGTTTGCGTCTGTGTGTTGTGTTGTGTGTGTGTCTTGTTTGTCTGTGATTGTTGTATGTATGTGTGTCTGTGTTTGTTTGTTGTGTGATTGTGCATTTGTGCCTGTGTCTGTTTGTGCGTGTTGTGTCTTGTGTTTGTGTGTATTCCCGTTTGTCTTGTGTTTGTGTGTATGTCTGTTTCTGTGTGTGTTGTGTGTGTGCGTGTGTCTTTGTGTTGTGTTTTTGCGTGGGTGTCTGTGTCTGTTTGTGTTGTGTGTGTGTTTGTCTGATTGTGTTGTGTTTGTGTTGTGTGTCTGTGATTGTTGTGTGTCTGTGTGTGTTTGTTGTGTGTGACTGTGCCTGTGTGTGTTGTGTATCTTTTTTTGTTGTGTGTGTGTGTGTTGTGTGTGTGTGTGTCGTGTTTGTGTTTGTGTTGTTTGTGTTGTTTGTGTGTGTGTCTGTTTGTGTGTGTTGTGTGTGTGTCTGTTTGTGTTGTTTTTGTGTGAGTGTCTGTTTGTGTTTTTTTGTGTGTGTGTCTGTTTGTGTGTGTGTGTTTGTCTCTGTGTGCGTCTATGTGTGTGTGTGTGTGTGTGTGTGTGTGTGTGTGTGTGTGTGTCTGTGTCTGTGTGTGTGTCTGTTTCTGTTGTGTTTGTGCCTGTGTTTGTGTGTGTGTGTGTGTGTGTCTCTGTGTGTGTCTGTGTGTTTGTTGTATGTATATGTGTGTCTGTGTGTGTGTTTGTTGTGTGTGTGTTGTGCCTGTGCATGTGTCTGTGTGTGTGTGTTGTGTGTGTGTGTCTCTGTGTTTGTGTGAGTGTGTGTTTGTTGTGTGTGTCTGTTTGAGTGTTTTGTGTGTGTGTTGTGCCTCTGCATGGGTCTGTTTGTGTTTGTGTGTGCGCGTGTCTGTTTGTGTGAGTGTGTTGTGTGTCTGTTTGTCTGTGTGTATGTTTGTGTTGTTTTTGTCTGTTTGTCTGTTTGGGTGTGTTGTGTCTGTGCGTGTGTGTGTGTGTGTGTGTGTGTGTGTGTGTTGATTGTGTGCTGTGCTTCTGCATGTGTGTGTGCGCATCTGTGTGTGTGTCCGTTTGTGTTTTGTTTGTGTGTGTGTCCGTTTGTGTGTGTGCGTGTGTCTTTGTGTTGTGTTTTTGCGTGGGTGTCTGTGTCTGTTTGTGTGTGTGTGTGTGTGTGTGTGTGTGTCTGTTTGTGTTGTGTGTGTAGGTGTCTGATTGTGTTGTGTGTGTGTTTGTGTGTCTGTGTTGTGTGTGTGTGTGTGTGTGTCTGTTTGTGTTGTGTGTGTAGGTGTCTGATTGTGTTGTCTGTGTGTGTATGTGTGTCTGTTTGTGTGTGTTTGTGTGTGTCTGTCTGTGTGTTTGTTGTGTGTGTGTGCTGTGTGTGTGTGTCTGTCTGTTTGTGTGTGTGTGTTTGTCTGTGTCTGTGTTTGTGTGTGTGTGTCTTTTTCTGTTGTGTTTGTGCGTGTGTCTGTTTGTGTGTGTGTGTGTGTGTGTGTGTGTGTGTGTGTCTGTGTGCGTGTGTGTGTTGTGTGTGTATCTCTGTGTTTGTAGTGTGTGTGTGTTTCTGTGTTTGTTGTGTTTGTGTATTTGTTGTGTGTGTGTTTGTGTTTGTCTGTGTGTCTGTTTTTGTGTGTGTTGTGTTGTGTGTATGTCTGTTTATGTTGTGTTTGTGTCTGTGTCTGTTTGTGTTTTATTTGTGTGTGTTTGTTTGTGTGTCTTTGTCTCTGTGTGTGTCTCTGTGCGTGTGTGTCTGTTTGTGTGTGTGTCTGTTAGTGTGTCTCTGTGTGTGTGTGTGTGTGTGTGTTGTGTATGTGTGTTGTGCCTGTGCAAGTGTTAGTGTGTGTGTGTGTGTGTGTGTGTGTGTGTGTGTGTGTGTGTGTGTGTGTGTGTTGTGTTTGTGTGTCTGTTTCTGTGTGTTGTGTTGTGTGTGTGTGTCTGTTTGTGTTGTGTTTGTGTGTGTGTGTCTGCCACTGTGTACGTCTGTGTGTTGTGTGAGTGTGTCTGTGTGTGTTGTTGTGTTGTGTGTGTGTCTTTTTCTGCGTCTGCGTGTGTGTGTGTCTTGTGTGTCTGTGATTGTTGTATGTATGTGTGTCTGTGTTTGTTTGTTGTGTGATTTTGCATTTGTGTCTGTGTCTGTTTGTGCGTGTTGTGTCTTGTGTTTGTGTCTATTTCCGTTTGTCTTGTGTTTGTGTGTATGTCTGTTTCTGTGTGTGTTGTGTGTGTGTGTTGTGTGTGTTGTGTGTCTGTGATTGTTGTGTGTGTCTGTCTGTGTGTGTGTGTTGTACGTCTGTGATTGTTGTTTGTATCTGTGTGTTGTGTCTGTGATTATTGTATGTATGTGTTTGTGTTGTGTGTCTGTGATTGTTGTGTGTCTGTGTTTGTTGTGTGTGTGTTGTTTGTCTGTGATTGTTGTATGTGTTTGTGTTGTGTGTCTGTGATTGTTGTGTGTCTGTGTGTGTTTGTTGTGTGTGACTGTGCCTGTGTGTGTTGTGTATCTTTTTTGTTGTGTGTGTGTGTTGTGTGTGTGTGTCGTGTTTGTGTTTGTGTTGTTTGTGTATGTGTCTGTTTGTGTGTGTTGTGTGTGTGTGTCTGTTTGTGTTGTTTTTGTGTGAGTGTCTTTTTGTGTTTTTTTGTGTGTGTGTGTCTGTTTGTGTGTGTGTGTTTGTCTCTGTGTGCGTCTGTGTGTGTGTGTGTGTGTGTCTGTGTCTGTGTGTGTGTCTGTTTCTGTTGTGTTTGTGCCTGTGTTTGTGTGTGTGTGTGTGTGTGTGTGTGTGTGTGTCTCTCTGTGTGTGTGGGTTGGGTGTCTCTGTGTGTATGTGTCTGTGTGTTTGTTGTATGTATATGTGTGTTGGTGTGTCTCTTTGTGTGTCTCTTTGTGTGTCTCTGTGTGTGTCTGTGTGTGTGTGTCTGTGTCTGTGCCTGTTTCTGTTGTGTTTGTGCCTGTGTTTGTGTGTCTGTGTGTGTCTCTGTGTGTGTCTGTGTGTTTGTTGTATGTATATGTGTGTCTGTGTGTGTGTCTCTGTGTGTGTGTTTGTTGTGTGTGTGTCGTGCCTGTGCATGTGTTGGTGTGTGTGTCTGTGTCTGTGTGTGTGTGTGTGTGTGTGTGTGTGTGTCTGTGTTTGTGTGTGTATGTTTTTTGTGTGTGTTGTGTTGTGTGTTTGTGTATGTGTGCGCGTCTGTGTGTTGTGTGTGTGTGTCTCTGTGTTTGTGTGAGTGTGTGTTTGTTGTGTGTGTCTGTTTGAGTGTTTTGTGTGTGTGTTGTGCCTCTGCATGCGTCTGTTTGTGTTTGTGTGTGCGCGCGTCTGTTTCTGATGTGTTTGTGCGTGTGTCTGTTTGTATGTGTGCTTGTGTGTGTGTCTGTGTGCGTGTGTGTGTTGTGTGTGTATCTCTGTGTGTTTGTAGTGTGTGTGTCTGTGTTTGTTGTGTTTGTGTATTTGTTGTGTGTGTGTGTTGTGCCTGTGCGTGTGTGTGTGTGTGTGTCTGTCTCTGTATGTGTGTTGTGGGTGTGTGTGTCTGTGTTTGTGTGTGTGTTGTGTGTTGTGTGTCTCTGTGTTTGTGTGTGTCTGTTTGTGGTGTGTGTGTGTGTGTGTGTGTGTGTTGTGCCTGTGCGTGTGTGTCTGTGTTTGTTGTGTGTGGTTGTTTGTGTGTTGTGTGTCTCTATGTTTGTGTGTGTGTTGTGTGTCTCTGTATTTGTGTGTGTGTTGTGTCTCTCTGTGTTTGTGTGTGTGTGTCCGTTTGTGTTTTGCTCGTGTGTGTGTGTGTGTCTGTTTTTGTGTGTGTGTGCGTGTGTCTGTTTGTGTTGTGTTTGTGTATGTGTCTGTGTTTGTGTGTGTGTGTGTCTGTTTGTGTTGTGTTTGTCTGTTTCTGTTGTGTGTGTGTGTGTGTGTGTGTGTGTGTGTGTGTGTGTGTGTCTGTGTTTGTGTTTGTTGTGTTTGTTTGTGTGTGTGTTGTGCCTCTGCTTGTGTGTGTGTGTGTGTGTCTGTTTGTGTGTTGTTTGTGTATGTTGTGTGTCTGTTTTTGTTGTGTGTATTTGCTGTGTTGTTTGTGTGTGTCCATTTGTTTTGTGTTTGTGTGTGTCTGTGTGTGTGTATGTTGTTCGTATGTGTGTCTGTGTATGTTGTGTGTCTGTTTTTGTTCTGTGTGTGCGTGTGTGTCTGTTGTCTGTTTGTGTGTGTCTGTCTTTGTGTTTGTGTTTGTTTTGTGTGTGTGTTGTATCTGTGTTTGTTGTGTGTGTCTGTGTGTTTGTGTTTGTTGTGTGTGTCTGTCTCTGTGTTTGTGTGTGTGTTGTGCCTGTGTTTGTTGTGTGTATGTATGTTGTGTGTTGTGTCTGTGTGTGTGTTTTTTTTGTGTGTTTTGCCTCTGCGTGTGTGTCTGTTTCGGTGTGTGTCCGTTTGTGTTTTTCTTCTGTGTGGGTCTGTGTTTGTGTGTGTGTTATTTTCTGTGTGTGTCTGTCTGTCTGTTGTGTGTCTGTTGTCCCTCTACATGTGTGTGTCTGTTTTTGTGTGTGTGTTTTTTTTGTGTCTGTGTGTTTCTCTGTGTGTGCGTGTGTCTGTTTGTGTTCTGTGTGTGTCTGTTTGTCTGTGTGTGTGTCTGTGTCTGTTTGTGTGTCTGTGTGTGTGTGTCTCTGTCTGTGTGTGTGTGTGTTGTGTGTCTCTGTGTTTGTGTGTGTGTCTGTGGGTGTGTGTATGTCTGTGTGTGTGTTTGTTTGTGTGTGTGTGTTTCTGTCTGTGTGTATGTCTGTGTGTGTGTCTCTGTGTTTGTGTGTGTGTTGTGCCTGTGTTTGTTGTGTGTATGTATGTTGTGTGTTGTGTCTGTGTGTGTGTGTTTTTTGTGTGTTTTGCCTCTGCATGTGTGTGTCTGTTTGGGTGTGTGTCCGTTTGTGTTTTGCTTCTGTGTGGGTCTGTGTTTGTGTGTGTGTTATTTTCTGTGTGTGTCTGTCTGTCTGTCTGTCTGTTGTGTGTCTGTTGTCCCTCTACATGTGTGTGTCTGTTTGTGTGTGCGTGTGTGTTGTGTCTGTGGGTTTCGATGTGTGTGTGTGTGTGTCTTTTTGTGTTGTGTGTGTGTCTGTTTGTCTGTGTGTGAGTGTGTGTGTGTGTCTGTTTCTGTTTGTGTGTCTGTGTGTGTGTGTGTCCGTTTGTGTTTTGCTTGTGTCTGTGTGCGTGTGTCTGTTTGTGTTGTGTTTTTGCGTGTGTGTTGTGTATCTCTGTGTCTCTGTGTTTGTGTGTGTGTTGTGTGTCTCTGTGTTTATGTGTGTGTTGTGTGTCTCTGTGTTTGTGTGTGTGTTGTGTGTCTCTGTGTTTGTGTGTGTGTGTGTGTCTGTTTTTGTTGTGTTTGTGTGTGTCCGCTTGTGTTTTGCTTGTGTGTGTGTGTGCGTCTGTCTGTTTGTGTTCTGTTTTTGCATGTGTGTGTGTTGTGTGTCTCTGTGTTTGTGTGTGTGTTGTGTGTCTCTGTGTTTGTGTGTGTGTGTGTGTGTCTGTGTGTGTTGTGTTTGTGTGTGTCTGTTTGTGGTGTGTGTGTGTGTTGTGCCTGTGTGTTTGTGTGTGTGTCTGTTTGGGTGTGTTGTGTGTGTCTCTCTTTTTCTGTGTGTTGTGTTTGTTGTGTGTTTCTGTGTTGTGTGTCTGTGTTTGTTGTGTGTGTCTGTGTGCTGGTGTGTGTATGTGTGTGTCTCTGTGTTTGTGTGTGTTGGTGTCTCTGTGAGTGTGTGTGTGTGTGTGTGTGTGTGTGTGTGTGTGTGTTTGTCTCTGTGTTTGTGTGTGTGTGTCTCTGTGTGTGTGTGTGTGTGTGTGTGTCTCTGTCTGTGTGTGTTGTGTGTGTGTGTGTTTTGTGTGTAGGTGTCTGTTTGTGTGTGTGTCCGTTTGTGTTTTGCTTGTGTGTGTCCGTTTGTGTGTGTTGTGTTGTGTGTCTGTTGTGCCTCTGCATGTTTCTGTCTGTTTCTGTGTGTGTGTGTGTGTGTCTGTCTGTTTCTGTGTGTGTGTGTGTGCGTCTGTTTGTGTGTGTGTGTGTGTTTGTTTGTGTGTGTGTGTGTCTGTTTGTGTTGTGTGTGTGTGTGTGTGTGTGTGTGTGTGTGTGTGTCTGTTTGTGTTGTTAGTGTGTGTGTGTGTGTGTGTGTGTGTGTCTCTGTGTGTGTGTTGTGTTTGTGTGTCTGTGTTTTTGTGTGTGTGTATTTGTTGTGTGTTGTGTGTGTGTCTGTCTGTGTCTGTCTGTTTGTGTGTGTGTTTTGTGTGTGTGTGTGTGTCTGTCTTTTTCTGTGTGTGTGTGTGTGTGTGTGTCTGTCTGTCTGTCCGTCTGTTGTGATGTGTGTCTGTTGTGCCTCTGCATGTGTGTGTCTGTTTGTGTGTGTCGAATTTGTGTGTGTTCTGTGTGTCTGTGTTTGTGTGTGTGTGTGTTGTGCTTGTGCATGTGTGTGTGTGTCTGTCTGTGTTTGTTGTGTGTGTCTGTTTGTGTTGTGTTTGTGTGTGTGTTCTGTGTGTCTGTCTGTTTGTGTTTGTTGTGTGTGTGTGTTGTGTGCTGTGCTATGCCTGTGTGTGTGTGTTTGTCTGTCTGTTTGTGTTGTGTGTGTGTGTGTGTGTCTGTTTGTGGTGTTTGTGTGTGTGTGTTTGTGTGTGTGTCTGTGTGTGTGTGTGTGTGTGTGTGTGTGTGTCTGTGTCTGTTTTTGTGTGTGTTTATGTGTCTGTTTGTGGTGTGTCTGTGTCTGTTTTGGTGTGTTGTGCCTCTGCATGTGTGTGTTTGTCTGTTTGTGTGTGTCCGTTTGTGTTTTGCTTGTGTGTGTGTGTGTGTGTGTCTCTGTGTGCGTGTTGTGTTTGTGTTTCTGTGTGTGTATAATTGAAGTGTGTGTGTTGTGTGCGGCTGTTTTTGTGTTATGTGTGGCTGTTTGTGTGTCTGTGTGTGTGTGTGTGTGTGCGTTGTGTGTGTTATGTGTGTGTCTGTCTGTTTCTGTGTGTTGTGTGTGCTGTGTGTGTGTGTGTGTGTCTGTCTGTGTGTGTGTCTTTGTGTCTGTGTGTACGTGTTTGTCTGTTTGTGTTGTGTGTTTTTTTGTGCGTGTGCGCGTGTCTGTGTGTGTGTGTGTCTGTTTGTGTTGCGTCTGTGTTGTGTATGTGTGTGTTTTGTGTCTGTGTTTGTTGTTTTTGTGTGTTGTGTTTTTGCGTGGGTCTGTTAGTGTGTGTCTGTGTGTGTCTGTTTGTGTGTGTCTGTGTTGTGTGTGTTGTGCATGTGTGTCTGTTTGTGTTGTGTGTTGAGCATCTGTCCGTGTGTGTGTGTCTGTCTGTGTTTGTGTTGTGTTTGTGTGTGTGTGTGTGTGTGTGTCTGTTTGTGTTGTGTTTGTGTGTGTCTGTTTGTGGTGTGTGTGTGTGTTGTGCCTGTGTGTTTGTGTGTGTGTCTGTTTGGGTGTGTTGTGTGTGTCTCTCTTTTTCTGTGTGTTGTGTTTGTTGTGTGTTTCTGTGTTGTGTGTCTGTGTTTGTTGTGTGTGTCTGTGTGCTGGTGTGTGTATGTGTGTGTCTCTGTGTTTGTGTGTGTTGGTGTCTCTGTGAGTGTGTGTGTGTGTGTGTGTGTGTGTGTGTGTGTGTGTGTGTGTTTGTCTCTGTGTTTGTGTGTGTGTGTCTCTGTGTGTGTGTGTGTGTGTGTGTGTCTCTGTCTGTGTGTGTTGTGTTTGTTGTGTGTGTGTGTGTTTTGTGTGTAGGTGTCTGTTTGTGTGTGTGTCCGTTTGTGTTTTGCTTGTGTGTGTCCGTTTGTGTGTGTTGTGTTGTGTGTCTGTTGTGCCTCTGCATGTTTCTGTCTGTTTCTGTGTGTGTGTGTGTGTGTGTCTGTCTGTTTCTGTGTGTGTGTGTGTGTATGTCTTTTTGTTTCTGTGTGTTGTGTTTGTGTGTCTGTGTGTTTCTGTGTGTGTATGTGTGTGCGTCTGTTTGTGTGTGTGTGTGTGTGTCTGTTTGTGTTGTGTGTGTGTGTGTGTGTGTGTGTGTGTGTGTCTGTTTGTGTTGTTAGTGTGTGTGTGTGTGTGTGTGTCTGTCTCTGTGTGTGTGTTGTGTTTGTGTGTCTGTGTTTTTGTGTGTGTGTGTATTTGTTGTGTGTTGTGTGTGTGTCTGTCTGTGTCTGTCTGTTTGTGTGTGTGTTTTGTGTGTGTGTGTGTGTCTGTCTGTTTCTGTGTGTGTGTGTGTGTGTGTGTCTGTCTGTCCGTCTGTTGTGATGTGTGTCTGTTGTGCCTCTGCATGTGTGTGTCTGTTTGTGTGTGTCGAATTTGTGTGTGTTCTGTGTGTCTGTGTTTGTGTGTGTTGTGCCTGTGCATGTTTGTGTGTGTCTGTCTGTGTTGTGTTTGTGTGTGTGTTCTGTGTGTCTGTCTGTTTGTGTTTGTTGTGTGTGTGTGTTGTGTGCTGTGCTATGCCTGTGTGTGTGTGTTTGTCTGTCTGTTTGTGTTGTGTGTGTGTGTGTGTGTGTGTGTGTGTCTGTTTGTGGTGTTTGTGTGTGTGTGTTTGTGTGTGTGTCTGTGTGTGTGTGTGTGTGTGTGTGTCTGTGTCTGTTTTTGTGTGTGTTTATGTGTCTGTTTGTGGTGTGTCTGTGTCTTTTTTGGTGTGTTGTGCCTCTGCATGTGTGTGTTTGTCTGTTTGTGTGTTTCCGTTTGTGTTTTGCTTGTGTGTGTGTCTCTGTGTGCGTGTTGTGTTTGTGTTTCTGTGTGTGTATAATTGAAGTGTGTGTGTTGTGTGTGGCTGTTTTTGTGTTATGTGTGGCTGTTTGTGTGTCTGTGTGTGTGTGTGTGTGTGTGTGTGTGTTGTGTGTGTTATGTGTGTGTCTGTCTGTTTCTGTGTGTTGTGTGTGCTGTGTGTGTGTGTCTGTCTGTGTGTGTGTCTTTGTGTCTGTGTGTACGTGTTTGTCTGTTTGTGTTGTGTGTTTTTTTGTGCGTGTGCGCGTGTCTGTGTGTGTCTGTTTGTGTTGTGTCTGTGTTGTGTATGTGTGTGTTTTGTGTCTGTGTTTGTTGTTTTTGTGTGTTGTGTTTTTGCGTGGGTCTGTTAGTGTGTGTCTGTGTGTGTCTGTTTGTGTGTGTCTGTGTTGTGTGTGTTGTGCATGTGTGTCTGTTTGTGTTGTGTGTTGTGCATCTGTCCGTGTGTGTGTGTCTGTCTGTGTTTGTGTTGTCTTTGTGTGTGTGTGTGTGTGTGTGTGTGTGTGTGTTGTGTTTGTCTCTGTGTTTGTGTGTGTGTGTTGTGTGTGTCTCTGTGTTTGTGTGTGTGTGTATGTTGTGTGTGTGTGTGTGTGTTGTGCCTGTGCATGTGTTGATGTGTTTATGTCTGTGTGTGTGTGTGTCTGTGTGTGTTGTGTTTGTGTGTGTGTGTGTCTGTTTGTGTGTGTGTGTATGTGTGTGTGTTGTGTTTGTCTCTGTGATTGTGTGTGTGTTGTGTGTGTCTCTGTGTTTGTGTCTTTGTGTGTCTGTCTGTGTCTGTGTGTTGTGTGTGTCTGTCTGTTTCTGTTTGAGTCTGTCTGTTTCTGTGTGTTGTGCCTCTGCGTGTGTGTTGTGTGTGTGTTGTGCCTCTTTGTTTGTGTGTGTGTTTGTTGTGTCTGTGTGTGTGTGTGTTGTGCCTGTGCATGTGTTGGTGTGTTTATGTCTGTCTGTGTGTGTGCGTGTGTCTGTTTCTGTGTGTGTCTGTGTGTGTTGTGTTTCTGTGTATGTGTCTGTTTGTGTGTCTGTGTGTGTGTGTGTGTGTGTGTGTGTGTGTGTGTGTGTGTGTGTGTGTGTGTGTGTGTGTGTTGTGTGTGTGTGTTGGGCCTGTTGTGTCTGTGTTTGTTTTATGTGTTTGTCTGTTTGGGTGTGTTGTGTGTGTTTTGTGCCTCTACATGTGTTTGTGTGTCTGTTTGTGTGTTTGTGTGTTTGTATGTATGTGTGTGCGTGTGTCTGTTTGTGTTGTGTTTGTGTGTGTGTTTGTGTGTGTGTGTGTGTGTGTGTGTGTCTGTGTGTGTGTTGTGTTTGTGTGTGTCTGTTTGTGTTTGTGTTTTGTGTGTCTGTTTCTGAGTGTTGTCTGTCTGTGTTTGTTGTGTGTGTGTGTCTGTCTGTTTGTGTTTGTTGTGTGTGTGTTGTGTGTCTGTCTATTTGTGTTTGTTGTGTGTCTGTGTTTGTTGCGTGTATCTGTGTGTTTGTGTGTGGGTGCGTCTGTGTCTGTGTGTGTGTTTGTGTGTGTGTGTTGTGTGTCTGTGTCTGTTTGGGTGTGTTGTGCCTCTCTGTGTCTGTGTGTGTGCGTTGTTTGTGTGTTGTGCCTCTGCATGTGTGTGTGTGTGTGTGTCTGTTTTGTGTGTCTGTCTGTTTCTGTATGTGTGTGTGTGTGTGTCTGTCTGTTTCTGTGTGTGTGTGTATGTGTGTGTATGTCTGTTTGTTTCTGTGTGGTGTGTGTGTGTGTGTGTCTGTCTGTCTGTCTGTTGTGTTGTGTGTCTGTTGTGCCTCTGCATGTGTGTGTCTGTTTGTGTGTGTCCATTTGTATGTGTTGTGTGTGTCTCTGTGTTTGTGTGTGTGTTGTGTCTCTGTGTCTGTCTGTTTCTGTATGTGTGTGTGTGTGTGTGTGTGTGTGTGTGTGTGTGTGTGTGTGTCTGTTTGTGTGTGTGTGTGTCTATGTGTGTTGTGTTTGTGTGTGTGTTTGTTGTGTGTGTGTATGTCTGTTTGGGTGTTGTGTGTGTTTTGTGCCTCTGCACGTGTGCGTGTGTCTGTTTGTGTGGTGTTTGTGTGTCTGTTTGTTTGTGTGTGTGTCTGTTTGTGTGTTTGTCTGTTTGTATGTGTGTGTGCCTGTTTGTGTTGTGTTTGTGTGTGTGTGTTTGTGTGTGTGTGTCTCTGTGTGCGTGTTGTGTTTGTGTGTGTCTGTTTGTTGTGTGTGTGTGTCTGTCTGTTTGTGTTTGTTGTGTGTGTGTGTTGTGTGTCTGTCTATTTGTGTTTGTTGGGTGTGTGTTTGTTTGTTTATTTGTTTGTTGTGTGTCTGTGTTTGTTGCGTGTATCTGTGTGTCTGTGTGTGGGTGCGTCTGTGTCTATGTGTCTGTTTGTGTGTGTGTGTTGTGTGTCTGTGTCTGTTTGGGTGTGTTGTGCCTGTGTGTGTCTGAGTGTGTGCGTTGTTTGTGTGTTGTGCCTCTGCATGTGTGTGTGTGTGTCTGTTTTGTGTGTGTTGTGTGTGTCTGTCTGTTTCTGTGTGTGTGTGTGTGTGTGTGTGTGTGTGTCTGTCTGTCTGTTTCTGTGTGTGTGTGTGTGTATGTCTGTTTGTTTCTGTATGTTGTGTGTGTGTGTCTGTCTGTTTCTGTGTGTTGTGCGTGTGTGTCTGTCCGTCTGTCTGTCTGTCTGTCTGTTTGTTGTGTTGTTTGTCTGTTGTGCCTCTGCATGTGTGTGTCTGTTTGTGTCTGTCCATTTGTATGTGTTGTGTGTGTCTCTGTGTTTGTGTGTCTGTTGTGTCTTTGTGTTTGTGTGTCTGTGTTTTTTTGTGTGTGTGTATTTGTTGTGTGTTGTGTGTGTGTCTGTCTGTGTTTGTCTGTTTGTGTGTGTGTTTTGTGTGTGTGTGTCTGTCTGTTTCTGTGTGTGTGTGTGTGTGTGTGTGTATGTGTGTGTGTGTGTCTGTCTGTTTCTGTTTGTTGTGTGTGTGTCTGTCTGTCCGTCTGTTGTGATGTGTGTCTGTTGTGCCTCTGCATGTGTGTGTCTGTTTGTGTTTGTCGAATTTGTGTGTGTTCTTTGTGTCTGTGTTAGTGTGTGTGTGTGTTGTGTGTGTGTGTGTGTTTTGCCTGTGCATGTGTGTGTGTGTCTGTCTGTGTGTGTGTGTTGTGTGTGTCTGTTTGTGTTGTGTTTCTGTGTGTTGTGTGTGTGTGTCTGTCTGTTTCTGTGTGTTGTGTGTGTGTGTGTGTGTGTGTCTGTCTGTCTGTCTGTTGTGCCTCTGTTGTGTGTGTCTGTTTGTGTGTGTCCATTTGTATGTGTTGTGTGTGTCTCTGTGTTTGTGTGTGTGTTGTGTCTCTGTGTTTGTGTGTATGTGTGTTGTGCCTGTGCATGTGTTGGTGTGTCTGTTTGTTTGTGTGTGTGTGTCCTTTTGTGTTTTTCTTGTGTGTGTGTGTCCGTTTGTGTGTGTGTGTGTATGTGTTGTGTTGTGTGTCTGTTTGTGTGTGTCCATTTGTTTGTCTGTGTCTGTGTTTGTGTGTGTGTTTGATGTGTGTGTTGTGCCTGTGCATGTGTTTGTGTGTGTATGTCTGTCTTTGTGTGTGTGTGTGTGTGTGTGTGTCTGTTTGTGTTGTGTGTGTGTGTGTGTGTGTGTGTGTCTGCTTGTGTGTTTGTGTGTTTGTATGTATGTGTGTGCGTGTGTCTGTTTGTGTTGTGTTTGTGTGTGTGTTTGTGTGTGTGTGTGTGTGTGTGTGCCTGTGTGTGTGTTGTGTTTGTGTGTGTCTGTTTGTGTTTGTGTTTTGTGTGTCTGTTTCTGTGTGTTGTCTGTCTGTGTTTGTTGTGTGTGTGTGTCTGTCTGTTTGTGTTTGTTGTGTGTGTGTTGTGTGTCTGTCTATTTGTGATTGTTGTGTGTCTGTGTTTGTTGCGTGTATCTGTGTGTTTGTGTGTGGGTGCGTCTGTGTCTGTGTGTGTGTGTTGTGTGTCTGTGTCTGTTTGGGTGTGTTGTTTGTGTGTTGTGCCTCTGCATGTGTGTGTGTGTGTGTCTGTTTTGTGTGTGTTGTGTGTGTCTGTCTGTTTCTGTATGTGTGTGTGTGTGTCTGTTTGTTTCTGTGTGTGTGTGTATGTGTGTGTATGTCTGTTTGTTTCTGTGTGGTGTGTGTGTGTGTGTCTGTCTGTCTGTTGTGTTGTGTGTCTGTTGTGCCTCTGCATGTGTGTGTCTGTTTGTGTGTGTCCATTTGTATGTGTTGTGTGTGTCTCTGTGTTTGTGTGTGTGTTGGTGTCTCTGTGTTTGTCTGTTTGTGTGTGTGTTTGTTGTGTGTGTGTGTGTTGTGCCTGTGCATGTGTTGGTGTGTGTATGTCTGTCTGTGTGTGTGTGTGTGTGTGTGTGTGTGTGTGTCTGTGTGTGTCTATGTGTGTTGTGTTTGTGTGTGTGTGTTTGTTGTGTGTGTGTATGTCTGTTTGGGTGTTGTGTGTGTTTTGTGCCTCTGCACGTGTGCGTGTGTCTGTTTGTGTGGTGTTTGTGTGTCTGTTTGTTTGTGTGTGTGTCTGTTTGTGTGTTTGTCTGTTTGTATGTGTGTGTGTCTGTTTGTGTTGTGTTTGTGTGTGTGTGTTTGTGTGTGTGTGTCTCTGTGTGCGTGTTGTGTTTGTGTGTGTCTGTTTGTTGTGTGTGTGTGTCTGTCTGTTTGTGTTTGTTGTGTGTGTGTGTTGTGTGTCTGTCTATTTGTGTTTGTTGTGTGTGTGTTTGTTTGTTTATTTGTTTGTTGTCTGTCTGTGTTTGTTGCGTGTATCTGTGTGTCTGTGTGTGGGTGCGTCTGTGTCTATGTGTCTGTTTGTGTGTGTGTGTTGTGTGTCTGTGTCTGTTTGGGTGTGTTGTGCCTGTGTGTGTCTGAGTGTGTGCGTTGTTTGTGTGTTGTGCCTCTGCATGTGTGTGTGTGTGTCTGTTTTGTGTGTGTTGTGTGTGTCTGTCTGTTTCTGTGTGTGTGTGTGTGTGTGTGTGTGTGTGTGTGTGTGTCTGTCTGTCTGTTTCTGTGTGTGTGTGTGTGTGTGTGTGTGTGTATGTCTGTTTGTTTCTGTATGTTGTGCGTGTGTGTCTGTCCGTCTGTCTGTCTGTCTGTTTGTTGTGTTGTTTGTCTGTTGTGCTTCTGCATGTGTGTGTCTGTTTGTGTCTGTCGAATTTCTGTGTGTTTTTTGTGTCTGTTGTGCCTCTGCATGTGTGTGTCTGTTTGTGTTTGTCGAATTTGTGTGTGTTCTTTGTGTCTGTGTTAGTGTGTGTGTGTCTGTTGTGTCTTTGTGTTTGTGTGTCTGTGTTTTTTTGTGTGTGTGTATTTGTTGTGTGTTGTGTGTGTGTCTGTCTGTGTTTGTCTGTTTGTGTGTGTGTTTTGTGTGTGTGTGTCTGTCTGTTTCTGTGTGTGTGTGTGTGTGTGTGTGTGTATGTGTGTGTGTGTGTCTGTCTGTTTCTGTTGTGTGTGTGTCTGTCTGTCCGTCTGTTGTGATGTGTGTCTGTTGTGCCTCTGCATGTGTGTGTCTGTTTGTGTTTGTCGAATTTGTGTGTGTTTTTTGTGTCTGTTGTGCCTCTGCATGTGTGTGTCTGTTTGTGTTTGTCGAATTTGTGTGTGTTCTTTGTGTCTGTGTTAGTGTGTGTGTGTGTGTTGTGTGTGTCTGTTTGTGTTGTGTTTCTGTGTGTTGTGTGTGTGTGTCTGTCTGTTTCTGTGTGTTGTGTGTGTGTGTGTGTGTGTCTGTCTGTCTGTCTGTTGTGCCTCTGCTGTGTGTGTCTGTTTGTGTGTGTCCATTTGTATGTGTTGTGTGTGTCTCTGTGTTTGTGTGTGTGTTGTGTCTCTGTGTTTGTGTGTATGTGTGTTGTGCCTGTGCATGTGTTGGTGTGTCTGTTTGTTTGTGTGTGTGTGTCCTTTTGTGTTTTTCTTGTGTGTGTGTGTCCGTTTCTGTGTGTGTGTGTATGTGTTGTGTTGTGTTGTGTTGTGTGTCTGTTTGTGTGTGTCCATTTGTGTGTCTGTGTTTGATGTGTGTGTTGTGCCTGTGCATGTGTTTGTGTGTGTATGTCTGTCTTTGTGTGTGTGTGTGTGTGTGTGTGTGTGTGTGTGTGTGTGTCTGTTTGTGTTGTGTGTGTGTGTGTGTGTGTGTCTGCTTGTGTTGTGTCTTTGTTTGTGTCTGTTTGTGTGTGTGTGTCTGTTTGTGTGTCCGTGTGTGTGTATTGTGTGTGTGTGTTGTGCCTGTGTGTGTCTGTGTTTGGTGTGTGTGTGTCTGTTTGGGTGTGTAGTGTGTGTTTTGTGCCTCTGCACGTGTGTGTGTGTCTGTTTGTGTGTTTGACTGTTTGTATGTGTGTGTGTGTGTGTGTCTGTTTGTGTTGTGTTTGTGTGTCTGTTTGTTTGTGTGTGTGTCTGTTTCTGTGTTTGTCTGTTTGTATGTGTGTGTGCGTGTGTCTGTTTGTGTTGTGTTTGTGTGTGTGTGTGTCTCTGTGTGCGTGTTGTGTTTGTGTGTGTCTGTTTGTGTGTGTGTTTTGTGTGTCTGTTTCTGTGTGTTGTCTGTCTGTGTTTGTTGTGTGTGTGTGTCTGTCTGTTTGTGTTTGTTGTGTGTGTGTGTTGTGTGTCTGTCTATTTGTGTTTGTTGTGTGTGTGTTTTTGTTTGTCTGTTTATTTGTTTTTGTGTGTCTGTGTTTGTTGCGTGTATCTGTGTGTCTGTGTGTGGGTGCGTCTGTGTCTATGTATCTGTTGTGTGTGTGTTGTGTGTCTGTTTGGGTGTGTTGTGCCTGTTTGTGTCTGTGTGTGTGCGTTGTTTGTGTGTTGTACCTCTGCATGTGTGTGTGTGTCTTTTTTGTGTGTGTTGTGTGTGTCTGTCTGTTTCTGTTTGTGTGTGTGTGTGTCTGTCTGTTTCTGTGTGTGTGTATGTGTATGTCTGTTTGTTTCTGTGTGTTGTGTGTGTGTGTCTGTCTGTTTCTGTGTGTTGTGTGTGTCTGTCTGTCTGTCTGTCTGTCTGTCTGTTGTGTTGTGTGTCTGTTGTGCCTCTGCATGTGTGTGTCTGTTTGTGTCTGTCCATTTGTATGTGTTGTGTGTGTCTCTGTGTTTGTGTGTCTGTTGTGTCTCTGTGTTTGTGTGTCTGTGTTTTTTTGTGTGTATTTGTTGTGTGTTGTGTGTGTGTCTGTCTGTGTCTGTGTGTTGTGTCTGTCTGTTTCTGTGTGTGTGTGTCTGTCTGTTTCTGTTTGTTGTGTGTCTGTCTGTCTGTCCGTCTGTTGTGATGTGTGTCTGTTGTGCCTCTGCATGTGTGTGTCTGTCTGTTTCTGTGTGTTGTGTGTGTGTGTGTGTGTGTCTGTCTGTCTGTTGTGCCTCTGCATGTGTGTGTCCATT
>NC_089195.1:820000-822500 GCF_963930695.1 Labrus bergylta | reverse complement strand
GTGTGTGTGTCTGTTTCTGTGTTTGTCTGTTTGTATGTGTGTGTGCGTGTGTCTGTTTGTGTTGTGTTTGTGTGTGTGTGTGTCTCTGTGTGCGTGTTGTGTTTGTGTGTGTCTGTTTGTGTGTGTGTTTTGTGTGTCTGTTTCTGTGTGTTGTCTGTCTGTGTTTGTTGTGTGTGTGTGTCTGTCTGTTTGTGTTTGTTGTGTGTGTGTGTTGTGTGTCTGTCTATTTGTGTTTGTTGTGTGTGTGTTTTTGTTTGTCTGTTTATTTGTTTTTGTGTGTCTGTGTTTGTTGCGTGTATCTGTGTGTCTGTGTGTGGGTGCGTCTGTGTCTATGTATCTGTTGTGTGTGTGTTGTGTGTCTGTTTGGGTGTGTTGTGCCTGTTTGTGTCTGTGTGTGTGCGTTGTTTGTGTGTTGTACCTCTGCATGTGTGTGTGTGTCTTTTTTGTGTGTGTTGTGTGTGTCTGTCTGTTTCTGTTTGTGTGTGTGTGTGTCTGTCTGTTTCTGTGTGTGTGTATGTGTATGTCTGTTTGTTTCTGTGTGTTGTGTGTGTGTGTCTGTCTGTTTCTGTGTGTTGTGTGTGTCTGTCTGTCTGTCTGTCTGTCTGTCTGTTGTGTTGTGTGTCTGTTGTGCCTCTGCATGTGTGTGTCTGTTTGTGTCTGTCCATTTGTATGTGTTGTGTGTGTCTCTGTGTTTGTGTGTCTGTTGTGTCTCTGTGTTTGTGTGTCTGTGTTTTTTTGTGTGTATTTGTTGTGTGTTGTGTGTGTGTCTGTCTGTGTCTGTGTGTTGTGTCTGTCTGTTTCTGTGTGTGTGTGTCTGTCTCTTTCTGTTTGTTGTGTGTCTGTCTGTCTGTCCGTCTGTTGTGATGTGTGTCTGTTGTGCCTCTGCATGTGTGTGTCTGTCTGTTTCTGTGTGTTGTGTGTGTGTGTGTGTGTGTCTGTCTGTCTGTTGTGCCTCTGCATGTGTGTGTCCATTTGTATGTGTTGTGTGTGTCTCTATGTTTGTGTGTGTGTTGTGTCTCTGTGTTTGTGTGTATGTGTGTTGTGCCTGTGCTTGTGTTGGTGTGTCTGTTTGTTTGTGTGTGTGTGTCCATTTGTGTTTTTCTTGTGTGTGTGTCCGTTTGTGTGTGTGTGTGGTGTGTGTGTGTGTGTGTGTGTATGTGTTGTGTTGTGTTGTGTTGTGTGTCTGTTTGTGTGTGTCCATTTGTGTGTCTGTGTTTGTGTGTGTGTTTGTTGTGTGTGTTGTGCCTGTGCATGTGTTTGTGTGTGTATGTCTGTCTTTGTGTGTGTGTGTGTGTGTGTGTGTGTGTGTGTGTGTCTGTTTGTGTGTCTGTGTGTGTGTATTGTGTGTGTGTTTTGTGCCTCTGCACGTGTGTGTGTGTCTGTTTGTGTGTTTGACTGTTTGTATGTGTGTGTGTGTGTGTGTCTGTTTGTGTTGTGTTTGTGTGTCTGTTTGTTTGTGTGTGTGTCTGTTTCTGTGTTTGTCTGTTTGTATGTGTGTGTGCGTGTGTCTGTTTGTGTTGTGTTTGTGTGTGTGTGTGTCTCTGTGTGCGTGTTGTGTTTGTGTGTGTCTGTTTGTGTGTGTGTTTTGTGTGTCTGTTTCTGTGTGTTGTCTGTCTGTGTTTGTTGTGTGTGTGTGTCTGTCTGTTTGTGTTTGTTGTGTGTGTGTGTTGTGTGTCTGTCTATTTGTGTTTGTTGTGTGTGTGTTTTTGTTTGTCTGTTTATTTGTTTTTGTGTGTCTGTGTTTGTTGCGTGTATCTGTGTGTCTGTGTGTGGGTGCGTCTGTGTCTATGTATCTGTTGTGTGTGTGTTGTGTGTCTGTTTGGGTGTGTTGTGCCTGTTTGTGTCTGTGTGTGTGCGTTGTTTGTGTGTTGTACCTCTGCATGTGTGTGTGTGTCTTTTTTGTGTGTGTTGTGTGTGTCTGTCTGTCTGTTTGTGTGTGTGTTTTGTGTGTCTGTTTCTGTGTGTTGTCTGTCTGTGTTTGTTGTGTGTGTGTGTCTGTCTGTTTGTGTTTGTTCTGTGTGTGTGTTGTGTGTCTGTCTATTTGTGTTTGTTGTGTGTGTGTTTTTGTTTGTCTGTTTATTTGTTTTTGTGTGTCTGTGTTTGTTGCGTGTATCTGTGTGTCTGTGTGTGGGTGCGTCTGTGTCTATGTATCTGTTGTGTGTGTGTTGTGTGTCTGTTTGGGTGTGTTGTGCCTGTTTGTGTCTGTGTGTGTGCGTTGTTTGTGTGTTGTACCTCTGCATGTGTGTGTGTGTCTTTTTTGTGTGTGTTGTGTGTGTCTGTCTGTTTCTGTTTGTGTGTGTGTGTGTCTGTCTGTTTCTGTGTGTGTGTATGTGTATGTCTGTTTGTTTCTGTGTGTTGTGTGTGTGTGTCTGTCTGTTTCTGTGTGTTGTGTGTGTCTGTCTGTCTGTCTGTCTGTCTGTTGTGTTGTGTGTCTGTTGTGCCTCTGCATGTGTGTGTCTGTTTGTGTCTGTCCATTTGTATGTGTTGTGTGTGTCTCTGT
>NC_089195.1:812500-815000 GCF_963930695.1 Labrus bergylta | reverse complement strand
GTGTGTGTGTGTGTGTCTGTCTGTCTGTTGTGTTGTGTGTCTGTTGTGCCTCTGCATGTGTGTGTCTGTTTGTGTGTGTCCATTTGTATGTGTTGTGTGTGTCTCTGTGTTTGTGTGTGTGTTGTGTCTCTGTGTTTGTCTCTTTGTGTGTGTGTTTGTTGTGTGTGTGTGCGTTGTGCCTGTGCATGTGTTGGTGTGTGTATGTCTGTTTGTGTGGTGTTTGTGTGTCTGTTTGTTTGTGTGTGTGTCTGTTTGTGTGTTTGTCTGTTTGTATGTGTGTGTGTCTGTTTGTGTTGTGTTTGTGTGTGTGTGTTTGTGTGTGTGTGTCTCTGTGTGCGTGTTGTGTTTGTGTGTGTCTGTTTGTTGTGTGTGTGTGTCTGTCTGTTTGTGTTTGTTGTGTGTGTGTGTTGTGTGTCTGTCTATTTGTGTTTGTTGGGTGTGTGTTTGTTTGTTTATTTGTTTGTTGTGTGTCTGTGTTTGTTGCGTGTATCTGTGTGTCTGTGTGTGGGTGCATCTGTGTCTATGTGTCTGTTTGTGTGTGTGTGTTGTGTGTCTGTGTCTGTTTGGGTGTGTTGTGCCTGTGTGTGTCTGAGTGTGTGCGTTGTTTGTGTGTTGTGCCTCTGCATGTGTGTGTGTGTGTCTGTTTTGTGTGTGTTGTGTGTGTCTGTCTGTTTCTGTGTGTGTGTGTGTGTGTGTGTGTGTGTGTGTGTGTGTCTGTCTGTCTGTTTCTGTGTGTGTGTGTGTGTATGTCTGTTTGTTTCTGTATGTTGTGTGTGTGTGTCTGTCTGTTTCTGTGTGTTGTGCGTGTGTGTCTGTCCGTCTGTCTGTCTGTCTGTCTGTTTGTTGTGTTGTTTGTCTGTTGTGCCTCTGCATGTGTGTGTCTGTTTGTGTCTGTCCATTTGTATGTGTTGTGTGTGTCTCTGTGTTTGTGTGTCTGTTGTGTCTTTGTGTTTGTGTGTCTGTGTTTTTTTTGTGTGTGTATTTGTTGTGTGTTGTGTGTGTGTCTGTCTGTGTTTGTCTGTTTGTGTGTGTGTTTTGTGTGTGTGTGTCTGTCTGTTTCTGTGTGTGTGTGTGTGTGTGTGTGTGTGTGTATGTGTGTGTGTGTGTCTGTCTGTTTCTGTTTGTTGTGTTGTGTGTGTCTGTCTGTCCGTCTGTTGTGATGTGTGTCTGTTGTGCCTCTGCATGTGTGTGTCTGTTTGTGTTTGTCGAATTTGTGTGTGTTCTTTGTGTCTGTGTTAGTGTGTGTGTGTGTTGTGTGTGTGTGTGTGTTTTGCCTGTGCATGTGTGTGTGTGTCTGTCTGTGTGTGTGTGTTGTGTGTGTCTGTTTGTGTTGTGTTTCTGTGTGTTGTGTGTGTGTGTCTGTCTGTTTCTGTGTGTTGTGTGTGTGTGTGTGTGTCTGTCTGTCTGTCTGTCTGTTGTGCCTCTGCTGTGTGTCTCTGTGTTTGTGTGTGTGTTGTGTCTCTGTGTTTGTGTGTATGTGTGTTGTGCCTGTGCATGTGTTGGTGTGTCTGTTTGTTTGTGTGTGTGTGTCCTTTTGTGTTTTTCTTGTGTGTGTGTGTCCGTTTGTGTGTGTGTGTGTATGTGTTGTGTTGTGTTGTGTTGTGTGTCTGTTTGTGTGTGTCCATTTGTGTGTCTGTGTTTGTGTGTGTGTTTGTTGTGTGTGTTGTGCCTGTGCATGTGTTTGTGTGTGTATGTCTGTCTTTGTGTGTGTGTGTGTGTGTGTGTGTGTGTGTGTGTGTGTGTCTGTTTGTGTGTCTGTGTGTGTGTATTGTGTGTGTGTGGTGTGCCTGTTCGTGTGTGTGTCTCTTTTTGTTATTTGTGTGTGTGTTTGTTGTGTGTCTTTTTGGGTGTGTTTTGTGTCTGTTGTGCCTCTGCATGTGTTGGTGTGTCTGTTTGTGTGTGTCCGTTTGTGTTTTTCTTGTGTTTGTGTCCATTTGTGTGTGTGTGTGTGTGTGTGTGTGTGTGTGTGTGTGTGTGTGTGTGTGTGTGTGTGTGTGTGTATGTGTCTGTGTTTGTGTGTGTGTTTGTTGTGTGTGTGTGTTGTGCTTGTGCATGTGTAGGTGTGTGTATGTCTGTATGTGTGTGTGTGCATGTGTCTGTTTGTGTGCTTGTGTGTCTGTTTGTCTTGTGTTTGTGTGTGTGTGTGTCTGTTTGTGTGTGTGTGTTTTTTGTGTGTGTTTGTGTGTGTGTCGTGTCTGTTTGGGTGTGTTGTGCCTCTGCAAGTGTGTGTGTGTCTGTTTGTGCGTGTGTCTGTTTGTGTGTGTTTTTTGTGTGTTTTGTGAATGTGTATGTGTCTGTGTGTGTGTTGTGCTTTGTTTGTGTGTTTTTCTGTTTGTTTGTTTCTGTGTCTGTTTGTGTTTGTCCATTTGTGTGTCTCTGTGATTGTGTGTGTGTGTTTTCTGTGTGTGTGTGTTGTGCCTGTGCATGTGTTGGTGTGTGTATGTCTGTCTGTGTGTGTGTGTGTGTCTGTTTGTGTGTCTGTTTGTGTTCTTTGTGTGTG
>NC_089195.1:795000-802500 GCF_963930695.1 Labrus bergylta | reverse complement strand
TTGTGTTTTTTCGTGGGTGTCTGTGTCTGTTTGTGTGTGTGTGTGTGTGTGTGTGTGTGTGTGTGTGTGTGTGTGTGTGTCTGTGTGCATGTGTGTGTTGTGTGTGTATCTCTGTGTGTTTGTAGTGTGTGTGTGTCTGTGTGTGTGTGTGTCTGTCTGTTTGTGTGTGTGTGTGTGTGTGTGTGTGTGTTTGTCTGTGTCTGTGTTTGTGTGTGTGTGTCTGTTTCTGTTGTGTTTGTGCGTGTGTCTGTTTGTGTGTGTGTGTGTGTGTGTGTGTGTGTGTGTGTGTGTGTGTGTCTGTGTGCATGTGTGTGTTGTGTGTGTATCTCTGTGTGTTTGTAGTGTGTGTGTGTCTGTGTTTGTTGTGTTTTTGTATTTGTTGTGTGTGTGTATTGTGCCTGTGCGTGTGTGTGTGTGTCTGTCTCTGTAAGTGTGTTGTGTGTGTGTTGTGCCTCTGCATGTGTGTGTCTGTTTGTGTTTGTGTGTGTGTGTGTGTGTGTGTTGTGAATGTGTCTGTCTGTGTTCTGTGTCTCTGTGTGTGTTGTGTGTCTCTGTGTTTGTGTGTGTGTTGTGTGTTGTGTGTCTCTGTGTTTTTGTTTGTGTGGGTGTCCGTTTGTGTGTGTGCGTGTGTCTTTGTGTTGTGTTTTTTCGTGGGTGTCTGTGTCTGTTTGTGTGTGTGTGTCTGTGTTTGTTGTGTGTGTGTTTGTCTGATTGTGTTGTGTGTGTGTGTGTGTGTGTGTGTCTGTTTGTGTTGTGTGTGTAGGTGTCTGATTGTGTTGTCTGTGTGTGTGTGTGTGTGTGTCTGTGTGCGTGTGTGTGTTGTGTGTGTATCTCTGTGTGTTTGTAGTGTGTGTGTGTGTCTGTGTTTGTTGTGTGTGTGTATATGTTGTGTGTGTGTGTTGTGCCTGTGCGTGTGCGTGTGTGTGTGTCTGTCTCTGTATGTGTGTTGTGGGTGTGTGTGTCTGTGTTTGTGTGTGTGTTGTGTGTTGTGTGTCTCTGTGTTTGTGTGTGTCTGGTTGTGTTGTGTTTGTGTGTGTCTGTTTGTGGTGTGTGTGTGTGTGTGTGTGTGTTGTGCCTGTGCGTGTGTGTCTGTGTTTGTTGTGTGTGGTTGTTTGTGTGTTGTGTGTCTCTGTGTTTGTGTGTGTGTTGTGTGTCTCTGTATTTGTGTGTGTGTTGTGTCTCTCTGTGTTCGTGTGTGTGTGTCCGTTTGTGTTTTGCTTGTGTGTGTGTGTGTCTGTTTTTGTGTGTGTGTGCGTGTGTCTGTTTGTGTTGTGTTTCTGTTTGTGTTGTGTTTGTGTGTGTGTCTGTGTTTGTGTGTGTGTGTGTGTGTGTGTCTGTTTGTGTTGTGTTTGTCTGTTTGTGTTGTGTGTGTCTGTGTTTGTTGTGTTTGTTTGTGTGTGTGTTGTGCCTCTGCATGTGTGTGTGTGTGTCTGTTTGTGTGTTGTTTGTGTATGTTGTGTGTCTGTTTTTGTTGTGTGTATTTGTTGTGTTGTTTGTGTGTGTCCATTTGTTTTGTGTTTGTGTGTCTGTGTGTGTGTGTATGTTGTTCGTATGTGTGTCTGTGTATGTTGTGTGTCTGTTTTTGTTCTGTGTGTGCGTGTGTGTCTGTTGTCTGTTTGTGTGTGTCTGTCTGTGTGTTTGTGTTTGTTTTGTGTGTGTGTTGTATCTGTGTTTGTTGTGTGTGTCTGTGTGTTTGTGTTTGTTGTGTGTGTCTGTGTGTGGGTGTGTGTATGTCTGTGTGTGTGTTTGTTTGTGTGTGTGTGTCTCTGTCTGTGTGTATGTCTGTGTGTGTGTGTCTCTGTGTTTGTGTGTGTGTTGTGCCTGTGTTTGTTGTGTGTATGTATGTTGTGTGTTGTGTCTGTGTGTGTGTTTTTTTTGTGTGTTTTGCCTCTGCATGTGTGTGTCTGTTTGGGTGTGTGTCCGTTTGTGTTTTTCTTCTGTGTGGGTCTGTGTTTGTGTGTGTGTTATTTTCTGTGTGTGTCTGTCTGTCTGTTGTGTGTCTGTTGTCCCTCTACTGTGTGTGTGTGTTTGTCTGTCTGTTTGTGTTGTGTGTGTGTGTGTGTGTGTGTGTGTGTGTGTGTGTGTGTGTCTGTTTGTGGTGTTTGTGTGTGTGTGTTTGTGTGTGTGTCTGTGTGTGTGTGTGTGTGTGTGTGTGTGTGTCTGTGTGTGTGTGTGTGTGTGTGTGTGTGTGTCTGTTTGTGGTGTTTGTGTGTGTGTGTTTGTGTGTGTGTGTGTGTGTGTGTGTGTGTCTGTGTCTGTTTTTGTGTGTGTTTATGTGTCTGTTTGTGGTGTGTCTGTGTCTGTTTTGGTGTGTTGTGCCTCTGCATGTGTGTGTTTGTCTGTTTGTGTGTGTCCGTTTGTGTTTTGCTTGTGTGTGTGTGTGTCTCTGTGTGCGTGTTGTGTTTGTGTTTCTGTGTGTGTATGATTGAAGTGTGTGTGTTGTGTGTGGCTGTTTTTGTGTTATGTGTTGTGTGTGTGTGTGTTTGTGTGTGTGTGTGTGTGTGTGTGTGTGTGTGTGTTTGTGTTGTTAGTGTGTGTGTGTGTGTGTGTGTGTCTGTGTCTGTCTCTGTGTGTGTGTTGTGTTTGTGTGTCTGTGTTTTTTTGTGTGTGTGTATTTGTTGTGTGTTGTGTGCGTGTCTGTCTGTGTCTGTCTGTTTGTGTGTGTGTTTTGTGTGTGTGTGTGTGTGTCTGTCTGTTTCTGTGTGTGTGTGTGTGTCTGTCTGTCCGTCTGTTGTGATGTGTGTCTGTTGTGCCTCTGCATGTGTGTGTCTGTTTGTGTGTGTCGAATTTGTGTGTGTTCTGTGTGTCTGTGTTTGTGTGTGTCTGTGTTGTGCCTGTGCATGTGTGTGTGTGTCTGTCTGTGTTTGTTGTGTGTTTCTGTTTGTGTTGTGTTTGTGTGTGTGTTCTGTGTGTCTGTCTGTTTGTGTTTGTTGTGTGTGTTTGTTGTGTGCTGTGCTGTGCTATGCCTGTGTGTGTGTGTTTGTCTGTCTGTTTGTGTTGTGTGTGTGTGTGTGTGTGTGTGTGTGTGTGTGTGTGTGTGTTTGTGGTGTTTGTGTGTGTGTGTTTGTGTGTGTGTCTGTGTGTGTGTGTGTGTGTCTGTGTCTGTGTCTGTTTTTCTGTGTGTTTATGTGTCTGTTTGTGGTGTGTCTGTGTCTGTTTTGGTGTGTTGTGCCTCTGCATGTGTGTGTTTGTCTGTTTGTGTGTGTCCATTTGTGTTTTGCTTGTGTGTGTGTGTGTCTCTGTGTGCGTGTTGTGTTTGTGTTTCTGTGTGTGTATAATTGAAGTGTGTGTGTTGTGTGTGGCTGTTTTTGTGTTATGTGTGGCTGTTTGTGTGTCTGTGTGTGTCTGTCTGTTTCTGTGTGTTGTGTGTGCTGTGTGTGTGTGTGTGTGTCTGTCTGTGTGTCTGTCTTTGTGTCTGTGTGTACGTGTTTGTCTGTTTGTGTTGTGTGTTTTTTTGTGCGTGTGCGCGTGTCTGTGTGTGTGTGTGTCTGTTTGTGTTGCGTCTGTGTTGTGTATGTGTGTGTTTTGTGTCTGTGTTTGTTGTTTTTGTGTGTTGTGTTTTTGCGTGGGTCTGTTAGTGTGTGTCTGTGTGTGTCTGTTTGTGTGTGTCTGTGTTGTGTGTGTTGTGCATGTGTGTCTGTTTGTGTTGTGTGTTGTGCATCTGTCCGTGTGTGTGTGTCTGTCTGTGTTTGTGTTGTCTTTGTGTGTGTGTGTGTGTGTGTGTGTGTTGTGTTTGTCTCTGTGTTTGTGTGTGTGTGTTGTGTGTGTCTCTGTGTTTGTGTGTGTGTGTTGTGTGTGTCTCTGTGTTTGTGTGTGTGTGTTGTGTGTGTGTTGTGTCTCTGTGTTTGTGTGTGTGTATGTTGTGTGTGTGTATGTGTTGTGCCTGTGCATGTGTTGATGTGTTTATGTCTGTCTGTGTGTGTGTTTGTGTGTGTCTGTGTGTGTTGTGTTTGTGTGTGTGTGTCTGTTTGTGTGTGTGTGTATGTGTGTGTGTTGTGTTTGTCTCTGTGATTGTGTGTGTGTTGTGTGTGTCTCTGTGTTTGTGTCTTTGTGTGTCTGTCTGTGTCTGTGTGTTGTGTGTGTCTGTCTGTTTCTGTTTGTGTCTGTCTGTTTCTGTGTGTTGTGCCTCTGCGTGTGTGTTGTGTGTGTGTTGTGTGTCTCTGTGTTTGTGTGTGTGTCTGTGGGTGTGTGTATGTCTGTGTGTGTGTTTGTTTGTGTGTGTGTGTTTCTGTCTGTGTGTATGTCTGTGTGTGTGTCTCTGTGTTTGTGTTGTGCCTGTGTTTGTTGTGTGTATGTATGTTGTGTGTTGTGTCTGTGTGTGTGTGTTTTTTGTGTGTTTTGCTTCTGTGTGGGTCTGTGTTTGTGTGTGTGTTATTTTCTGTGTGTGTCTGTCTGTCTGTCTGTCTGTTGTGTGTCTGTTGTCCCTCTACATGTGTGTGTCTGTTTGTGTGTGTGTGCGTGTGTGTGTGTGTGTTGTGTCTGTGGGTTTCGATGTGTGTGTGTGTCTGTTTGTGTTGTGTGTGTGTCTGTTTGTCTGTGTGTGAGTGTGTGTGTGTGTCTGTTTGTGTGTGTGTCCGTTTGTGTTTTGCTTGTGTCTGTGTGCGTGTGTCTGTTTGTGTTGTGTTTTTGCGTGTGTGTTGTGTATCTCTGTGTCTCTGTGTTTGTGTGTGTGTTGTGTGTCTCTGTGTTTATGTGTGTGTTGTGTGTTTCTGTGTTTGTGTGTGTGTTGTGTGTCTCTGTGTTTGTGTGTGTGTGTGTGTGTGTGTCTCTTTTTGTTGTGTTTGTGTGTGTCCGCTTGTGTTTTGCTTGTGTGTGTGTGTGCGTCTGTCTTTTTGTGTTGTGTTTTTGCATGTGTGTGTCTTGTTTGTCTCTGTGTTTGTGTGTGTTGTGTGTCTCTGTGTTTTTGTGTGTGTTGTGTGTCTCTGTGTTTGTGTGTGTGTGTGTGTGTCTGTTTGTGTTGTGTTTGTGTGTGTCTGTTTGTGGTGTGTGTGTGTGTTGTGCCTGTGTGTTTGTGTGTGTGTCTGTTTGGGTGTGTTGTGTGTGTCTCTCTTTTTCTGTGTGTTGTGTTTGTTGTGTGTTTCTGTGTTGTGTGTCTGTGTTTGTTGTGTGTGTCTGTGTGCTGGTGTGTGTATGTGTGTGTCTCTGTGTTTGTGTGTGTTGGTGTCTCTGTGAGTGTTTGTGTGTGTGTGTGTGTGTGTGTGTTTGTCTCTGTGTTTGTGTGTGTGTGTCTCTGTGTGTGTGTGTGTGTGTGTGTGTGTGTGTGTGTGTGTGTCTCTGTCTGTGTGTGTTGTGTTTGTTGTGTGTGTGTGTGTTTTGTGTGTAGGTGTCTGTTTGTGTGTGTGTCCGTTTGTGTTTTGCTTGTGTGTGTCCGTTTGTGTGTGTTGTGTTGTGTGTCTGTTGTGCCTCTGCATGTTTCTGTCTGTTTCTGTGTGTGTGTGTGTGTGTGTGTGTGTCTGTCTGTTTCTGTGTGTGTGTGTGTATGTCTTTTTGTTTCTGTGTGTTGTGTTTGTGTGTCTGTGTGTTTCTGTGTGTGTATGTGTGTGCGTCTGTTTGTGTGTGTGTGTGTGTCTGTTTGTGTGTGTGTGTCTGTTTGTGTTGTGTGTGTGTGTGTGTGTGTGTGTGTGTGTGTGTGTGTCTGTTTGTGTTGTTTTTGTGTGTGTGTGTGTGTGTGTGTGTGTGTGTGTGTGTGTGTGTGTCTGTCTGTCTCTGTGTGTGTGTTGTGTTTGTGTGTCTGTGTTTTTGTGTGTGTATTTGTTGTGTGTTGTGTGTGTGTGTCTGTCTGTGTCTGTCTGTTTGTGTGTGTTTTGTGTGTGTGTGTGTGTCTGTCTGTTTCTGTGTCTGTGTGTGTGTGTGTCTGTCTGTCCGTCTGTTGTGATGTGTGTCTGTTGTGCCTCTGCATGTGTGTGTCTGTTTGTGTGTGTCAAATTTGTGTGTGTTCTGTGTGTCTGTGTTTGTGTGTGTGTGTGTTGTGCCTGTGCATGTGTGTGTGTGTCTGTCTGTGTTTGTTGTGTGTGTCTGTTTGTGTTGTGTTTGTGTGTGTGTTCTGTGTGTCTGTCTGTTTGTGTTTGTTGTGTGTGTGTGTGTTGTGTGCTGTGCTATGCCTGTGTGTGTGTGTTTGTCTGTCTGTTTGTGTTGTGTGTGTGTGTGTGTGTGCTTGTGTGTCTGTTTGTGGTGTTTGTGTGTGTGTGTTTGTGTGTGTGTGTGTGTGTGTGTGTGTGTCTGTGTCTGTTTTTGTGTGTGTTTATGTGTCTGTTTGTGGTGTGTCTGTGTCTGTTTTGGTGTGTTGTGCCTCTGCATGTGTGTGTTTGTCTGTTTGTGTGTGTCCGTTTGTGTTTTGCTTGTGTGTGTGGCTGTTTTTGTGTTATGTGTGGCTGTTTGTGTGTCTGTGTGTGTGTGTGTGTGTGTTGTGTGTGTTATGTGTGTGTCTGTCTGTTTCTGTGTGTTGTGTGTGCTGTGTGTGTCTTTGTGTCTGTGTGTACGTGTTTGTCTGTTTGTGTTGTGTGTTTTTTTGTGCGTGTGCGCGTGTCTGTGTGTGTGTGTGTCTGTTTGTGTTGCGTCTGTGTTGTGTATGTGTGTGTTTTGTGTCTGTGTTTGTTGTTTTTGTGTGTTGTGTTTTTGCGTGGGTCTGTTAGTGTGTGTCTGTGTGTGTCTGTTTGTGTGTCTGTGTTGTGTTTGTTGTGCATGTGTGTCTGTTTGTGTTGTGTGTTGTGCATCTGTCCGTGTGTGTGTGTCTGTCTGTGTTTGTGTTGTCTTTGTGTGTGTGTGTGTGTGTGTGTGTGTGTGTGTGTGTTGTGTTTGTCTCTGTGTTTGTGTGTGTGTGTCTGTCTGTTTCTGTGTGTTGTGTGTGTGTGTGTGTGTGTGTGTGTGTGTCTGTCTGTCTGTTGTGCCTCTGCATGTGTGTGTCCATTTGTATGTGTTGTGTGTGTCTCTATGTTTGTGTGTGTGTTGTGTCTCTGTGTTTGTGTGTATGTGTGTTTTGCCTGTGCATGTGTTGGTGTGTCTGTTTGTTTGTGTGTGTGTGTCCATTTGTGTTTTTCTTGTGTGTGTGTCTGTTTGTGTGTGTGTGTGTGGTGTGTGTGTGTGTGTGTGTGTGTGTGTGTATGTGTTGTGTTGTGTTGTGTTGTGTGTCTGTTTGTGTGTGTCCATTTGTGTGTCTGTGTCTGTGTTTGTGTGTGTGTTTGTTGTGTGTGTTGTGCCTGTGCATGTGTTTGTGTGTGTATGTCTGTCTTTGTGTGTGTGTGTGTGTGTGTGTGTGTGTGTGTCTGTTTGTGTGTCTGTGTGTGTGTATTGTGTGTGTGTGGTGTGCCTGTTCGTGTGTGTGTCTCTTTTTGTTATTTGTGTGTGTGTTTGTTGTGTGTCTTTTTGGGTGTGTTTTGTGTCTGTTGTGCCTCTGCATGTGTTGGTGTGTCCATTTGTGTGTGTGTGTGTGTGTGTGTGTGTGTGTGTGTATGTGTGTGTGTATGTGTCTGTGTTTGTGTGTGTGTTTGTTGTGTGTGTGTG